>NC_058131.1:150338615-150363093 GCF_016433145.1 Gracilinanus agilis
ATATATATATATATATATATATATATATATATATATATCACCTGCAGATTGGGGAGCATCTCAAACCCATGGCGTTTTCAGAATATAAACTCTCTGGATGAACTGAAAAAAACCCGATGTAGCATACATAAAGAGGTATAGGATTCTTAAGCTGTTTTCTTTTAGGAAAAACAGATTCTCATTTCTATTTGAAGAACAGGTTTTAGTCTTCTATAACACTTACACAAGCAGTGTCCAATTTATAAACGTTATATTTTAAAAGTTTATTTCTAAATAATTTACTCATCATGTATTTTACTGTAGAAACAGTGATTTAAAAATTAAGATTCTTTGGTAGCTCACAAAAACTCCTTTTATGCATGCTGTAGCTGAACTATGTTAAAGGTACATAACTATCCTTCCTAGCACAGATACTGTTACTCACAGAACATATTTTCCTCTAGTGTAGCTGTAGCAGTAGGGGTGACTATTCCCTTTCCCTATTTTAAAAATACAATTTGTAAAGTTTATTATTAGGAAACATGAATACATGTTTAAAAAAAAAAAAGGGCTGTTTTGGGGGCAGCTGGGTAGCTCAGTGGATTGAGAGCCAGGCCTAGAGACAGGAGTTCGTAGGTTCAAATCTGGCCTCAGACACTTCCCAGCTATGTGACCCTGGACCAAGTCACTTGACCCCCATTGCCTACCCTTACCACTCTTCTGCCTTGGAGCCAATACACAGTATTGACTCCAAGATGGAAGGTAAGGGTTTAAAAAAAAAGGTGGGGCTGTTTGGTTTTTTTTTGTCTGAAATACATTGAATGATAATTCATGGCAGGATATATGCAGGCAATGATAAAATATTAAATAATAACCAAATTAAGAGGCCATAATTAAAAATGTTCAGTTTATAATCTACATGTTGTGGCAGAAATACATAATTTTCCTTCTTGAAGCTAATTGCCTTCAGAGAAAAGCTTTCTTAAGCCTCACTGTAAACTTAGTTATAAAACTTACAGAAAACAATGCCTTTCTGTGAATAAGCTTTTACCTATCACATAAAGCATTGTAAGTTTCTATATACAATTGTTGGAAGTTTCTTAAAGCCATGTCACATCCATCATTTAAAGTGCAAGCTACAAATATGCTGTACTCATAAGGAAGCATTCTGCCAAGTTAGAGTAATGGTTTTAGAGTTCCAGTCCAGAAGGGGAGAAGGCAAGAGGGCCCAGGAATCCTCAGTAGCAAAGAGACAGAATTTCTAGGTGTCTACAACTGTGTTATAAAGGAAAGAGTTTCAATAGTAGTAGTGAGTTCATTGATAAGAAGGTCATTTACAAGTAAAGAATATTCATAAATTGAGACCTGCCGAAGCACTTTTCCTTTTACTTTGGAGCTAAAATAAAACTTCATCCAAACCTCAAAATGAGGTACTAAAACTTTTCATTATTTTGGGATTCTTAAAGCACAGGCCTTGAAACACATCATTCCTAATATTTTTCATCACACTTTACCTTTGTATTTATCTCATACTCTTCCTTAGCCTTGAAGTTAATTTATGTGTTTGCCATTCTCCTAATTACATCCTTAACTAATCTTTAACTACTTGTATATTCTATTATTTGTATCCTCAGGGCCCTGCGTGGCATTTGTTGAATTGAACTGAGTATTTGAACCATCATAGTATGTGAGAAATAAGGGAAAACATAATATTTATCGTTAAAACTCTTAGAATGTGTATTTTGAAAATTCTACTAGAATATATTTCTGTATGAACACTAGAGATTGATTTGGTGCATAGGTTAGGGGTTTTTTATTCAGAGATGTGAGCAGAAGAAAAATGGGCTATTCTCTTAACTATATCATAGGGTGAGGGTATTTTGGTAGGAAATTTAATTATCTTGTAAACTCAAGAAAATATTCTTTCTCTGTTGTAAGCTGAAATTAGGTTATTATATATCATAGCCCCTTCTGGGATTTATAATTTTATTTTTCACTTTAATACCGACCATTACTTTTTGTTTTCATCATAGATTGCTTCAGTTGTGTCAACGAACTATGGCACTTCCCTTGGGGCGAGGAATGTTTACTTTGTTTTCATACCATCCAGTTCCAACAGAACCACTGCCTGTTCCTAAACTGAATCTAACTGGTATGTTGTGGGCTTAGAGGTCAGAAATAGGAGTAGAGGGTAGAAGTTGCAAAGACATACATTTAGTCTTTATGTTCCCTTTAATAAGGGAAATCTTATTAATAATTAGAGTTGTTTCACAGTGGGTGGGCTTGCTTTGGAAAGTAATTGTTTCCCTTGAATGAGAGTTCAAGCAAAGGGAAATAACTGCTTATCTATCTTGGAGTATAGGAGATGCTTAATCAGAAATAATCAGATTAGTTCAAACCCAGCCTCAGCCACTTCCCAGCTGTGTGACCCTGGGCAAGTCACTTGACCCCCATTGCCTACCCTTACCACTCTTCCACTTATGAGACAATACACCGAAGTACAAGGGTTAAAAAAAAAAAAAAAAAAAAAAAGAAATAATCAGATTAGGTGATCTCACTTGCAACTGATGTGTCTTGTAACCCTGACATATTAAGTTGTAGGTCTAATAAACAGTGATCTAATATTATGAATAAACACATCCCAAAGAATTCTTTTGGAATAAATTGAATTGGAAACAAAAGAAACATTTTCATTTTTTCCTTTTATGACTCACATTCTCAATTTTGTGTAACACAATTTATTAAAGTCATGAAAAACAATTACATGGAGGAGAATACAAGTCCATCTTCTTGTGTGTTATTTAGTATTGTGAATTTAAATGCAAAAAACCCATTCCAAATCAAAGTATTTCTAAAATGGTTAATTTTTCAAAAGCATCCTTTTCCTTCTATGATACTTTATGCTATTTCATAGTAATGATGAAAGACTTATCTATAGAATGCTATAGGGTTATTTTTGACAATAGAGTAAAAACATTCTTTAGTAATGATTTAAAACCAAAACTATAGATGATTATATTTAAAGAAAAAATAGTTTCTTTGTTATCTTAAATAAAATATTTATATTCTTTCTAAAGGCTTAACTTGTGTAATTGTATAATGGTATATCTTTTCATTCTTAATTAGGAAAATCAACTATTGTTTGATTCGATCAATACAATATTTGATAGTTGTTAAAATGATAATTTAATTCATTTTACTACCTTTCTACCTCCTAGAGATACTAGCAAGGCAATTTTCAAAAATGTTCTTTTTTTTCACTCAATTATAGTTTTCATTTTCAAACCTTCATTGAACTTAATCACTTTTATGTGATGTTAACTATCTTCACTTTAGCCAGAAATAATACTATTCATTCATGCTCTTAAGGATAATTGTTAAACTTTTAGTTGTAGAAGCATAAAATAGAACTTAAAGAAATAAAAATGGAAATTTATCATTGGTCCTCTGATGACAAACAGATCATCAGTAGTCCCATATTTGAAAAAATTTAACATTTAATCAGCTAGAATTTGTGCTTCATTGCCATAGCCTTTTAGAATCATTGATTACTGCTTACCAAAGAAAGGTATCAGTGTAGGACTTTAGTGAAGGACTATCACATTAACATTGTAATGACTCTTAAGATTTAGTGAATAACCTAATCTCAAAAATTCTAGTGAATGCTCTTGTCTACTAGTGTCTAAAAGCATGTATACACACACACACACACACACACACACACACACACACACACACAAAATATAACACACACAATATTATAATCAGGCCAAAAAATGTTTTTCCATATATACTTAATTTGCAGGTCTGTGGGTCATTCATATTGTGATTTCTTTTTTAATATCTATAGCTGATATTGCATTTCCTTTCCACAGTAAAAATTGATGACAACATGATTAGAATTTACACTAATTTTGTTAATCATGTATAGTAATATAAATTATCTTTTGGGCTTTGACATAGATCTTGACTTCTAGTGTTGATTGTTATTTGGGTTTTATTAAATATCTTGCTACTTGCTAGGATTTTGAGGGTCAGATTTTTGAATAAGAGTATTCATATAAGAACTTGTGATCAATCACATATTCCTTATGTTTCAACAGAAGTGAGCCTTTTTTAGTTTAACTCCCTTTGCCCCGATTTTAGACAAGTCAATTAATTTTGATAGCTTTTAATTTTTTGAGGGCTTACAGAGCCTTAACATGAATCTTAGTATTAAAGGGTTAGTAATATAGAACATAGAGAAGTCTGTACTATGATGGAGCTAAATTTAGCTTGTTTTGAGTAATTTTTTATTTTCCATTTTTAATATTAAATTTTATTTTGTTGAATAGGACGAGCTCCTCCTAGGAACACAACTGTGGACCTTAATAGTGGAAATATTGATGTACCTCCCAACATGGCATGTTGGGCTAGTTTTCACAATGGTGTTGCTGCTGGGTTAAAAATAGCACCTGCTTCTCAGATTGACTCCGCTTGGATTGTCTACAACAAGCCAAAGAATGCAGAATTGGCCAATGAGTATGCAGGCTTTCTTATGGCCTTAGGCTTGAATGGGCATCTTACAAAGCTAGCTACACTTAATATACATGACTATTTGACCAAGGTGAGAAACTGAATTCGAAAGAGAGAAACATGAACATCCATTTATTGTTGTTGTTGTTGTTTTTTTTTTTTTTGGCAACCACTGTGCCAAGCTGGATCACCCTAGAACATTATGTTGTTTGATCCCTAGAGTTTATGTGAAGGCTGTGTATTTTCTCCCTCATAAGTTCTTTTTTTTATTCTGAACTGTTTTAGGGCCATGAGATGACAAGCATTGGATTGCTACTTGGTGTTTCTGCTGCTAAGCTAGGCACAATGGATATGTCAATTACTCGGCTACTCAGCATCCATATACCTGCTCTCTTACCTCCAACTTCAACAGAACTTGACGTCCCTCACAATGTTCAAGTGGCTGCAGTGATAGGCATCGGCCTTGTCTATCAAGGGACAGCTCATAGGCACACTGCAGAAGTTCTGTTGGCTGAAATTGGTAAGGCGGTTCTTATCTGATCTTTATTAGCGTATTCATGTTGTATATAGCAAAATTAAAATAATGGTAAGATTAGAAAAATAAAGATAAATAAGAGGTGTACTTGAGAATGAATGTTTTTCTAATTCTAAAAATAGTCAACAAGGATTTTACTAAGTGCCTATTTATATGCCTACTTATATCCTTAGTACTGAGGATGCAAAAAAAGTCAAAAGGTATCCCTTGCTCTCAAAGTATATCGCTGCTAACTATATCAGGGTGTTCCTTTTACTAAAGCAGCTGAATCTTGTGATTATTTTAACACGTAAGGAATGTAACATAGTAGATAGAAAGTTGTCCTTAGAGTCAGGGAGACATGAGTTCAAATTCTGTCTCTGACATAAAACTGAATATATGTCCCAGAGCAAGTTACTTAACCCCTCAGTGCCTTAGGCAACTCTGTAAGATGCTGGCCTATATTGATGGGTAAAACAGATTTCCTCACCAGGAGAGCACATCATCAAATGAAATCATAGTTCCTTTTTCCTTCCCCCCCCCCCAACTAATTTATTTATAGATGTTAACCTGTAATATCTTTTTATAAAGAGGCAAATATGGTGTCATAGATACATAGATATGTTTAAGATATATTACTATGTGATAGCAAAAATAGCTTTAAACATATTTTAAAACTTAATTTAAATAAAATATAGAGGACAAAAATATTAAAGACACTTTAAAACTAATGCATCTTTCTGAATTTTTAATTTAACTGAATTTTTTCCATTAACTTTTTCACTCCCTCAAACTTTAAGGTTTCATGGGTCAGGGTTTGTAAGTGGCCCAAAATTTCAAATTAAAAGAATCATTTAGAGTTTTTCATTCCCTAATAATTTGACCAGGGTAAGCATCACTTGCCACTTACTGGCAAGAAATTTTGATTAGATCCATACATTAGTCATCAGCAATATTAACTCCTCTCTGTTAATTTTTAAAAATTGAATGCCTTAAAATTATTTACAATATTAAGATGTTAGAAGGGCTGTTTGAGACTTGTTTGTTTTTTTTTTTTAAAGGGCGCCCACCAGGTCCAGAAATGGAATATTGCACCGACAGGGAATCATATTCTTTAGCAGCTGGTTTGGCACTGGGCATGGTTTGCTTAGGGGTAAGCACTCTATTTTTCCTTACTTCTCAACACATTGCCTTGAAATTGTCATTAAAACAATAGTTTGTGCTATTGAGTCTTTCTTTGAACCCCACTCTATTTTATTACAGCAGCTTAATTCTCAACTCTCTTCATTTGTGGATTTTAAAGAAGTACAGAGTTTTAGTGGGAGAATTTCTTGAAATAAATATCAGACTTAAAGATTCTTTTCTTTACCGAAATTTAGTGTTTATCCTTAGAACAAGAGAACAGTAAAAGGGAGCTGGAGAGTCAGGACTCAAGGCATATAAAGCAAAATCCCCAAACCAGAAATGAAATTCATGAACACTTAGACATGAAAATCTTTTCACTGGTCATGGGTGGAGGGGTGAGGAGAACCAGAAAGAGCTAAAAGTATCTGGTGCTTATTGCCAGATATATAGTAGCTTCCTCTTCGCTTGTTTTATTTGCCTATATATATACCTATGTATGCTTACATAGGTTTATAAGCACACAAGTATGTATATGTATGTTTCTATACATACATTTATAATTACTCCACTTTTGTTGCAGGGTGAAATACAATGTTAAGTGGATAAATTCCAGATCCCCGCTGCTTAGTAACTAGAATAATAAATGAATTTGTTACAAGGCATTTCCACTCTGAAGGCCATTTCTCTGTCGTGGCCTAAAACAGAGCTTTGTAGTAAAACATGTCTGAAACACAGCTTTATAGTGAAACTTCAGTATATTTGGCATGACTATAAAATAATGGTATGTTCTTGCATGCTCTGGAAACACATTCATTTCTAGTCAGAGATTGTATTTGACTAGATTTTCATTTAAAAACCTTTCTAAATCAACAGCTTGAGTGTATTTTAAGTTAATTTAGTCAGCAGATCAACTGAACTTGTGGAAGACTAGAGCCCAGGAGAGAGACTAGTGCTAGTTATGTAAATCTGGGCATCATCTGCATAGAAAAACATGTGAGCCCATTGTAGTAATAGGATCGCCAGATAAGATAGTATAGAGCAAAAAACAGAAGTGGGCCCAGAATAGAATCTTGGGGGATTCTTATGGTAGTGGGCTTGACATGAATGAAGAACCAATAAAGGAGACTCAGAAGACCAAAAGTGGAATGAGCAATAGTCCTTCCTCTTAATGGGAGGTCTTCCTGAAAATATTAGATTATTATATATTAGAAATGCTGTAAAATTCTTGACCTGAGGTCTGTAAACTTGATTTTTAAAAATAATTTTGCAAACCTTGGGATCCTTAAGTTTCACTAGGCTTTGAGGGGAGAGAGGAGAGTCCACATGTCCATAGGGTCATGAAGAATCAAACATTACTGAACAACAGCAAATAGAGAGTTCTTGTTATTAGGGTATCATTTGTACTAAATGACAGTCGAGTCTTTTCTTTTCAGTATAGAGGTCTGAAGTTGAGTTTGTTTACTGAAGTGTTTGGGTATAGTGTCTAATTCATATAGCAGTATGATATTTAGTTCATTTCTTTCATTGGTATACATATAGCTTTTAATCACATAATATCTGTTTTAAAATGCCTCTTTTTTCCTTTTTTTTAAGCATGGTAGCAACTTAATAGGCATGTCTGATCTCAATGTACCTGAGCAGCTCTATCAGTACATGGTTGGAGGTCACAGGCGCTTTCAAGCAGGAATGCATAGAGAGAAACATAAATCTCCAAGTTATCAAATTAAAGTAAGTCTATAAAGTAAGGCTTTTTTAAATGGCGATATTTATTAACCCTTAAGTTACCATCATCATCATTAAGTTATCTTTGGGGAAATTATTGAAAATAAATATTTCTTGAATATTGAATATGCATGAATGAATTGGGGAATATATTAAATAGATAATTCCAACCAGAATCCAGGAAAAAAAATTTTTTATAACAGAAGTCATGTTTGGAGTCTTTTTTTTGTTTGTTTTTTGTTTTTTTGAGATTTATTTATTATCTTTTGATAGGAAGGTGATACAATCAATGTAGATGTGACTTGTCCTGGTGCAACTCTAGCTTTGGCAATGATCTATCTAAAGACTAATAACAGGTATTGATGTTTACAAATTTGTTTGTTTTTTTAAATTTCCTAAGTAAAACTTTGAAAAAAACTTTTATAACTATAATCATAAAGCTAAAAGAAAGCTCTTTTAATTCTTGTTCTATGAATGAATCCTTAATTATCTACACCAAGAATATATCATATATAAAGATTTCATCTATGGGTAATAAACTTTGAGTATTAATAACAAAAATCTAACAGTCTCCAAGTTCCTAAAAATTTTCAGATTCTAAAGTTTATAAAATTTCAGTTCTTGTATAGTTTATATCATTAGTAAAACAACATCATTTATTTTAAAGAATGTCCAAATTCTGCTTAATCATCTTATATACAAATACATGATTATTGTTTTAACTTAGCAAGGAAAAAAATATTTTTAGATAACACTGTTTATACTATTCCTCTGCCTGGAGGGCCTTCTTTTCTGTCTTCAAATTCATCCTTTAAGGTATATTTCAAATATTATCTTCTCCTTGAAACTTGTGCTGATCTTTCACAAATGAAAAACTCCTTTCTTCTGTTGGTCATGAGTTCCTCAAGAGCAGGGACTGTATCTTTAATTTTATATTTCTCTCAATGCCTGGCATTCTGCATTGCACACAATATATGGCCAAAAAATGTTCATTATTTTTTGTTGTTATTATTCATCAACTGCATTGCAGATAATACCCATGGTGCAGGAGTTTCTTTTACTGTGGGAAATTTCAGCTTAGCTGGTGTTATAAATAAAAATTAGTCTTGGAGTTACTTTACACACTGGGCACATAATATTTTTATGTTAGCAGCTTTAATGAAAATAAATTAGAATGTCTCTTCTATGAGTTTAATCAGTATCATTAGGTCATTGTAAGTTTAAATGGAAAAATGAGAGGATAGGTCATTTCAAGAGGTTTTTTCAATGTTCTGATACTTTTTTCCTCAATAATAATAAATCAGTCAACAGATAATGATAAAAACTGTGGGCACTATGCTAGGTACTGGGAATACAAAGAAAAAATGAAACACTGACTTCAAGGACCTTTTATTCCATTGGAGAATAGAATTAAAATGAAAACATGACAAAATTATCAAAATAATAAAACAGATATTTTGTAATTTAACATTCTTGATTTTGTTGCTTGTTTTAGAGATTAATAATTTGATTCAGTCCTTTGACTTACTGGTGTCATTCTGCTTAAATAGGTCTATTGCTGACTGGCTCCGAGCTCCTGATACAATGTATTTGTTGGATTTTGTGAAACCAGAATTCCTTTTACTTAGGGTATGGACTGTATATCTCTAAATCTAAAGTATAATGGAGGCAATGGTCATTGCCTCCAGTGTTCAACATGTGCATTCTTCCTGAAAACATTTCAATGGGCAATGTAAAGTTGCAACAATAGTAAAAAGGGATTTAGCTTGTTTTGCCAGTAATCTTATTACCTAATATTTGGAATAACTGTTATACTTCCCAGGTTATATAGAGCAACCTTTATTGCATCTTGTTTTTTCATTTTTAGTCCATTATTTTAATGGGAAGCATTATTTCAAAATATTGTCATTCTACTTAAGTTTGTTTCTATTTAAAAATATTGTTTAAAAAATGAGTCCTAAAGATGTTTAAGAATTAGTTGCCAGCCAGTTTTGATGAAATCTGCCATTTTAGAAGAGTTTTTGTGCTTAAATGGGGGAGGGGGGGGAACAGGTTAGTTGAGTATTGTTATTAAAATTTTCCTAAATTTATACTGAAGTATGCCTGAAAAGGGAATTAGTGTATAAGACGGTAGTCCACGTCTAGTCTTTAGTAAACCTAATTCTCACAAATCTGTTTTGGATCTTCCTTTCTTATGGTCAAGACATAAAATGCTAGATATCCCCACTGTTATTCTAAAATTCCATCCCCACCTTTTCTTGAGGGAGCAGTATAGGGTAGTGGAAAGAGCAATACTCACTGTGAACCTGGGCAATCAGCTTCATCTCTGCAACTTTCCTTCTCTATAGAATTAAGGGGATTGGATTTCTCTGATTCTGTAAATTCCCAATTTCTATTACCACCTGAAGAAAGGGATCATAAAGGCAATGTGCTTCCTGGCAATTATTCCTCTAGGTTGCACTAAAATGTATTCCTAAGATACATGCCACTAACATATTGCTAATCTATTAAGTGCTTTTACTTTGCAAATAAATAACTATCCCTGTTTCCAAAAAGCTATGAAGCAAACAAGAGGGAGTTTTGGGGGTACAAACTCTGATAATCTAAAGTTTATCAAAGGAATTGGTTATTAGAGAATATCAGAATGTCTTCTTAATTATTGTAATACTATTTCAAAACTGCATATTTGATTAACTTTGAATTTATTCTCACCCTTTTCTTTTTTAAGACCCTTGCTCGATGCCTGATTTTATGGGATGACATTTTACCAAATTCCAAGTGGGTTGATAGCAATGTTCCACAAGTAAGTATATTTGTTAAATTTGTTAAATTCTTGGTAGTGGTCGTTATTGCTCATACTTAACATAAAACTATAGTTTATAAAGTACATTTTTCACCACAAGCCTGTGACGGTAGCATAGGTATTATAATTTCCATTTTAGAATCAACTTAAGTAATGAAATCAGTTCTCTATAGGTTTCTGTTTTTAAAAAAACATTAATTTGCCAGGTAAAAGAAAGAAAGGATCATTGAGGTAAAAAAAATGATGTAAAGACAAAGATTGACTAGAAACTTAAAGAATCAGGATAAAGGAAGATCTTGGAGTTGAAACTTCCTGGCCTCCTAGAAGGGAATCACTATCTTTTGTGGGAGGGAATAATAAGATGATGATGATAATAGTGATAGTGATAGTTATAATAAAGGCACTTTGTAAAAGCTTTAAAAGTTTGTGATTTGATCCTCCCAGCAAATCTAGAGGGCAGGTAGTATTAATACCCCATTTCACAGTTGAAGGAACTAAGGCAACATGACTTGTCCACAGTTGTACTGCTAGGAAGTGTTTTTGACTATTTGAACTATCTGAACTCTAATCTTTTTGAGTTTAGACTCAGAACTCTATTTACTCCACCGCTAGCAGCCTCAAGAACTTGAATTTTGAATGGTAAGGTAGAAAGATAAAGGGTGAAGAGTGGGTGATGAACCTCAAATATACTCATAGATAAATAATAAAGGAATAATGAGAGATGAGGAGGAGAAACTGAGACTAAATTTATTTATGGACCAGATGACTGCAAAAAAAACCAGAGCTGTAATCATATAAACAGTCATTGCAGAAATCAGAATCACTAGGGAAATAAATGGGAACATTACATTGTGCTTAATGGACAATGAACCAGTATCAGTACTAAATATATGTTAGTGAAGTTGGAAATTCCTTTTTCTGATCATACTCTTGTCAATAATAATACATTCTAAAGTAATATGCAGATTTAGTTGCCATATCAATCCAACTACCAACAAGGTACTTTATATAGCTAAATTAACAACAGAATTCATTTTGAACAGCAAAAGGTCCAAAATCTTAAAAGAAATAATGAAAAAAGTAAGAATGATGGGAAACTACCACATCCAGATTTCCATTTATGTTATAGAGCAGTAGTTATCAAAACTCTTATGTTACTCTTTAAAAAACAGAAAAGTATTCTTCTAGAGTAGAGTAATAAAGAATAGTAATAGTAGAAGCTAGCATTTATAGAACCATTTAAAGTTTGCAAAGAGCTATGTGTATTATCTCATTTGAGTCTCAGAACAACTCTGTGAAATAACTATTATCCTCATATTATAGCAGGGCGTACTAAGATTGATTGAGACTGATTAACTTGTCCAGGGTCACATAGTTAGTAATTATCTAAGGGAA
Organism: Gracilinanus agilis; assembly: GCF_016433145.1. Lineage (NCBI taxonomy): Eukaryota > Metazoa > Chordata > Mammalia > Didelphimorphia > Didelphidae > Gracilinanus > Gracilinanus agilis. The sequence goes on from NC_058131.1 coordinate 150,350,669, forward strand.
GATTTGAACTTAGATTTGGTTTTTTTTTTTGACTCAATATTCTGTCCACTGTACTGTGTAATTGCCCTTAAGATAAAGAAAAATAAAAAATAAAAAAAAGGACCCAGTAATCTAAAAAATTATAATTTTTTGCACCATTCTATACTACTGAGCTATTTTTTATCTATTTTGTATTTTGATCTACTTCTTAGATACAGTCTAATTCTAGAAACTAGCCCAGAGAAAAGCAACTTTCCAGTTAGCATATTAGGTTTTGAATTTTACTGTTTCTTCTTTTTCAGTGAGAATTGATTTTCCTAATCTTCAATTTCATCCCTAACCATATGGGCTCTTGTTTCCTTAAAAAAAAACAAAACCTTTTAGTTTTAAATTGAGGGAAATACTTATTAAACCCCCAAACCAATATTCTTTTTGGAATTCAGGTTTGGATTTAATAATCATGTATCCTTAAATTTGTTAAGAATCTAGAAGATCAAACCAATGAGATTAAAATTTGGGTACTATGATAAAGGCAGCTAAATGGCTCAATGGATAGAGTGTTGGGCCTGCAATCAGGAAGACCTGAGTTCAGATATGGCATCAGACACTTCATACCTGTGTGACCCTGCCTGACAAGTCACTTAACTTCTGATTGCCTGCGGAAGCATCCACAGAAGAAGAAAATGGCAAATCACTTGAGTATTCTTGCCAAGAAAACCCTATGAACAGCTACGGTCCATGGGGTCCTAAAGAGTCAAATATGGCTGAATGGCTGACAACAACACTATTATAAGATGATTTGAAAAGCCTTCTAATATATTTAAATAAATACATGATATTCATATCTTACTTTTTACATCACTTAAATGTGTAAGTAGAATACCAATCACATATGTCTAAGGATAATTATTTTATATTTTACAGATCATAAGAGAAAATAGTATATCTCTTAATGAAACTGAAATACCAACCTCAGAGGATCTGAACTTGGAGACACTGGCGTAAGTGCTATAATATGAAGAAGAATTGAAAAACCTAATGCCTATCAGATGCATACTCTATTTTATAAATTTAATTTTACTTTTTTTAATAAATGAAAATCCACCTTCTCCCCTTCCCACTTTATCCCCATCCATTGAAAAAGAAAAAGAAAACTAAACCCTTTTAACAAATATTCATAGTAAAATAAAATAAATTCCTGTATTTTCCATGTACAAAAAATAAAGGATACATACTCTTTAAAATATAGCATGTAAAAACATATGACTGAAGAATAAATGTCATATCCACTGAGCATAGGCATACCCCCTCATGACACTGTGGCCTTTTTCTTTTTTTTTTTAATTTTTTAAAAATGTTTAAACCCTTACCTTCCATCTTGGAATCAATACTGTGTATTGGCTCCAAGGCAGAAGAGTGGTAAGGGCTAGGCAATGGGGGTCAAGTGACTTGCCCAGGGTCACATAGCTGGGAAGTGTCTGAGGCCAGATTTGAATCTAGGACCTCCTGTCTCTAGGCCTGACTCTCAATCCACTGAGCCACCCAGCTGCCCCCTTCTCTTTTGCCTTTATACTGTCTCATATGGGTATCTTATCAGCTCCTGTTGATTAAATGGTCATTTCTATGCTGATTTCCAGATGAACATATTCAGTCTTAAGTCTTTTTTATGAGCTCTTGTCCTACTCTTCATCAACTCTTTTGGACATCCTGAACATTGTAGGCATGTCTATAGTCATTTCAAATTCATCATGCCCAAAATACAACTCATTATTTTTCTCCCAAGTCCTCTCCTCTTTACATCTTTCCTGTTGTCGTAGACTCCAGTCACTGGGCTTACAAATTTGATGTTATCCTCACTTGTACTTATTCCACTAATTTCATCTCTGTCAGTCAATCTTTTGTCAAATCTTGTTGTTTCTGTCTTCACAACATCTCTTCTCTATGTCCCCTTTTCTCCATTGACACAATCATGCATTGTGAGGAATTTGTCCAGACCACATGAAAAACCATTAAGGCAGAGTTCTGAGCCAAAAGCTATTTATTAAAGGATCCCAGCCTCCTTTAATTAATAGGACCCCAGACCTTCCACATAAACTGAGACAGATTTTTATAACCCATAGTTTACAAATGATATAGATGGTACAGAATAGGATACAAAATCATAGGCTCACAGAATTTCTCCACCCCTCCACCCTCAACTCTCCTCTTGGCCCCTTACCTGGGAGGAGACCTGTCAGTTCATTACTCTGTAACCATTGGCCAAAGTGGGTTATTTGGGTGGGCAGAAAATGACAAAGGGCCAAGGGTCTCCTAAAATAATCAGGGGTTTTTCCATAGGGGCTTATGACACTTCTATCATGTGAGATTTCAATGGTTGGGCCTAAGGTTGAAGTCCAAAGGTCATAATCATAAGACCATATGAGTGAAGGTCCTCTAGTTAGCATTTTGTGAAATGATAATTTGTTCAAACTAGTCTAAGGGTCTAATATAAGAAAGAGGGTCTTTCATTCAAGCAGAGTGTGTGTGTGTGTGTGTGTGTGTGTGTGTGTGTGTGTGTGTGTGTGTACATATCAATATGCATGTATGTCTATAGACAGTAAAACACTACATAAATGCCATCCTCCATACAACTGCTAGAAGCAATCCTCCTGTGGCTTCCCCATTACTTGAACAATCATATGTAAAGTCCTCTTTTTGACATTTAAATCCCTTTACAATTTGATACCCTCTTATCATTCCAGGCTTCTATCCTTTATTCCCTTCTGCTTGCTCACCAACCCAGTGTCACTGGCCTACTTGCATACAACATTCCCTTTCTTGACTCCAGAAATGGAGCACAGCCTTTTCAACAGCAGCAAGCAGGAGTGAAATGTATACAGTGAGCACCTTGTCAATCTGAAACAGATAGCACACGAAGGGAAGAGCATTGTAATATAAGATTGAAGAGGTAGGAGGGAGCCAGATTGTATTTAGCTTTTTTTGTTGTTGTTCTTAAAACCCTTACCTTCTGTCTTAGAATCAATACTGTGTATTGGTTCCAAGGCAAAAGAGCAATAAAGGCTAGGCAGTGGGGGGTTAAGTGACTTGTCCAGGGTCACACAGCTAGGATGTGTCTGAGGCCAGATTTGAACCTAGGACCTCCTGTCTCTAGGCTTGGCTTGCTATGCACTGAACCACCTAGCTGCTTCCCTGTCAGCTTTAATGACAATCTCTTTACCTTCCTTTTACTTAATTACCGAATAGTCCATATTTGTTAACCATCATTTTTTTTACTACCAGCTCATCAGTAACGACTTGGCCTTTACTCAAATCTTATCCCTTTTGATTTCTCCAGTGACCTTGTTAAGGTTTATCTTCTCTTTCTTCTCTTTCTCTCTTTTCTTGGCATTGAAAAACTGTATTTTCCTGACCTTCCTATCTTTCTGGTAGCACTTTTGCTTGTCACTATTCTTTCTCTTAATTCTTAGAAGCTGAATTTTTCATGGTCAATTATTTAACTTCTTGCCAAATTACTCATGTTGATCGTAAAGCTAGTTATAACCTCTTTGCATATGATTCTTAAATCTCTGTCTCTGGCTCAAACCATTCTGCTGAATATACAGATGAGCATTTCCATAAGTTAGCCAGATATTTCTATTTTAATATTTTGCCAAGCCCTTTAACTCTAGTTTTACTGAAAACCGAACCCAGTTCTTAACTAGACCATGCCTTTGTTCCTGGTTTTCCTATTTCTGTTTTTGCCACCATCATTTTTAATTTGTTAACTCATGCTTGAAATCTTGGGGTCAGGATATTTTGAGGTTTACATTTTTAGTATAGGAATTTGCTATTTTTCAATTCATGAAAAATAGTGAAAACCACCAGGTCATATCTTGCTAGATATTTGGTGGTGCTCTACTTTTACAATCTGTGGTGATATGTTGTACTTTGTCCACCATTGCTTTTTATATTCTACCTTCCTCACTAATCACCATCTTTTTGAATTCTTGTAGCATTTTTTAAATAAATTTTTAAAATTAGAAAAAATGAGATAATCTTGTCCAGTGTCTTTATTCTACATATTAGTTAACTGAGTCCCAAAAGGGTCAAATGACTTTGCGTAGCTAGTTAGAAAGAGGGCTGGTAGTAGATCTTGTGTTTCCTGACCTTACTCTGACCAGTATATTTTTCTATATATAAAAATGTTTATATCTCTTTTGTTTCACTTTTGCATTATACCTTATAGTATGCATTTTTGTATGTACACTTAATTTACCCTACTAAACACTAAGTTCTTTGTGCTCAAACATTGCAATGCTCAATTTTTTCTATCACTGTTGAGTCTTAAACAGTAACTTTCACTTAATATGGGTATGTAGTTTATATTTGTTGAATGGATAGAACAATAAAATATCATAGCAAAAGCATTTATTACTATTTTAACAAAGAAGATATTAAATCCAAGTAAACTTTTAAAGTATAATGTAATTTAAAATTGTTTAAGTTTTTTCTTCCTCTGTTTTTAGGCAAGCACATGTCTATATAATTGCTGGAGCTTGTTTGTCTCTGGGTTTTCGATTTTCTGGATCAGAAAACTTAGCTGCATTTAACTGTTTGGTAAGAAGCTTCTCTTTTTGCCCTATTCCCAGATAATTTTTTAAATGTCATTAAAATTTTTTAAATTTTGTGCTTTACCTTTTTTTTTTTTAGTACAAGTTTGCAAAAGATTTTATGAAGTGTTTGTCTGCACCCACAGCTTCAGTGGTAAGTTTGTTATTCCTTTAGAAATGTAATGAAACCATATTTTAATAATGCACATTCATTGGAATAAAGAAAAAACTTAGTGATACTTTATTGCTACATTATTATAACTTCAAAATTACAGTTTAGAATGAGTTGCTTAAGTTGTGGCTGGATTTTTCTTTGTTTTTGTTAATTGGGCTGCGGTTAGGTAGGTTATAAATTCTTATGGAAAGGGAATAAATAAGGAAATGCCTTACATCTGCTCTGTGCAGGCTCATGTGATGCTAATTTATATTACTTCCTATAGTTTAAATTATCTTTCCCAAATAATTAAATTTAATGTGCATTTATTAAGCATCCACTGTATATCTGGCAGGGTTCATTCAAGATATGCTGCTTGTTCTTTAGGATTTTCTAATCTGTTGACCAAGTGACAATGCCATGTTTCCTAGAAAAATTCCATAAATTTGTAATTTTCTAATGTTGACTAATTTGGATGTGATTACAAGGAAGTACAGCAACAGTAATTTAATACTGTGACTTTTTGTACCTCAAGACAGGTCATTATAACCTAGAAACTTGCCTAAGTGTTGTGCTGCTCTCTCTTGCCATGGTCATGGCTGGCTCTGGAAACCTCAAGGTTCTCCAGCTTTGTCGTTTTATGCACAAGAAGACAGGTGGAGAAATGAACTATGGTTTCCATTTGGCTCATCATATGGCTCTTGGACTTCTCTTTTTAGGAGGAGGCAGGTAATAATTGTAATTTTTCAAAATACTTGTTCCTGAAAGAAAATAATTTTTATTCTTTTTTGTTTATCAATAAGCATGTTATTTTAGTGTTGGCAATGAACTACAAATAATTTCCATAGTTCTAATTAGATGATTTTTTTTAAACCTGGGTTTTAGTCTCCAGAAAGCAGACTTCTTATGTTCAACAGCATACACACACACACACACATACACACATACACACACACACACACACACACACAGAAGTCTACTTATATGTATTAGAATTTTGAATTATACTCATTTTGTAAAGGAAATTATGATGCATTATTGGATATTTGCCTGTCAGCTATTTATTTAAACCAAGAATTATAGTTTGAAACCCTTAACTTTATCAGAATGAAAGATGAGAACTGATTTTTGTGGTTGTTTCCAAAAACAAACAAACAAACAAATAAATAAATTGATAGATAAATGAATAAATAAATAAAGGAGATTAGAGAATATCCATACTTTTGAACATATTTTCCTTTTATTGTGATTCCTATTTTTGTGGTCTTAAATAAAATCTTCTGATATGCTAAAGGAAGATTAAAAAAAAGTTGTATAACATTTATTTTATGGCAGAAAGCAAGGGAAAGGAATTATTATAGCTAGTCGATCTATCTACTTATTTTCTAATAAAATATTCTTATAATTATATATTAAATAATGCCATCTCATAAAAGAAAATAGATCTAGCTTTAAATGAATACCAAAGTAAAAATCTCTTTGACCTGATGGACCCATAAGAGAATTTTATCAAACTTTTAAAAAACAGTATATACCTATATGCATCACAAATTATTCTAAAAAATTGAGAAAATATAAAACAATATGGGAGAGATTAGGTTTAGATCAACATCTCACATCGTAAACCAAGATAAATTCAGAATGGGTGAATGACTTGAATATAAAGAAGGAAACTGTAAGTAAATTAAGTGAACACAGAATAGTATACTTGTTAGATCTCTGGGAAAGGAAAGATTTTAAAACCAAGCAAGAATTAGAAAAAATTACAAAATGTAAAATAAATAATTTTGATTATATTAAATTAAAAAGGTTTTGTACAAACAAATACAATACAACCAAGATCAGAAGGGAAACAACAAACTGGGGAAAAATCTTTATAACAAAAAATTCTAACAGAGGTCTAATTACTCAAATATACAAGGAGCTAAATCAGTTGTATAAAAAATCAAGCCATTCCCCAATTGATAAATGGGCAAGGGACATGAATAGGCAATTTTCAGATAAAGAAATCAAAACTATCAATAAGCACATGAGAAGGTGTTCTAAATCTCTAATAATTAGAGAAATGCAAATCAAAACAAATCTGAGGTATCACCTCACACCTAGCAGATTGGCTAAAATGAAAGAAGGGGAGAATAATGAATGCTGGAGGGGATGTGGCAAAATTGGGACATTGATGCATTGCTGGTGGAGCTGTGAACTGATCCAACCATTCTGGATGGCAATTTGGAATTATGCCCAAAGAGTGCTAAAAGAATGCCTGCCCTTTGATCCAGCTATTACCATTGCTGGGTTTGTACCCCAAAGAGATCATAGATAAAAGGACTTATACAAAAATATTTATAGCCGCACTTTTTGTGGTGGCAAAAAAACTGGAAAACGAAGGGATGCCCTTCAATTGAGGAATGGCTGAACAAATTGTGGTATATGCTGGTGATGGAATATTGCTGTGCTCAAAGGAATAATGAACTGGAGGAATTCCATTTGAACTGGAAAGATCTCCAGGAATTGATGCAAAGTGAAAGGAGCAGAGCCAGAAGAACATTGTACACAGAGACTGATATACTATGGTAAAATCGAATGTAATAGACTTCTGTACTAGTAGCAATGCAATGACCCAGGATTTATGGTAAAGAATGCTACCCACCTTCAGAGGAAGAACTACAGGAGAGGAAACACAAAAGAAAAACAACTGCTTGAACACATGGTTGATGTGGACATGATTGGGGACGTAGACCCGAAACGATCACACTAATACAACTATCAATTATATGGAAATAGGTCTTGATAGATGACACATGTTAAAAAATGGTAGAAATGCATGTTGGCTATGGTGGGGGACGGGGATTGGAGGGGTGAAGGGGAAAGTAAGAACATGAATCATGTAACCATGGCAAATTTTTCTAAAAAATTAAAAAAAATACAAAAAATGAAAATTAACATATTCTCTCCCATGGACACAGAACAGGAATAAAAATCAATGCAACTTCAAAAAAAATTGAGAAAATATCCTGCCAGAATTCTTTTATGACACAAATACAGTCCTAATGCCTAAACCTAGGAAAGGTAAATTACTATAGGCCAATGTCATTAATTAACATTGTTTCAGAAATTTAAAAGTAAATCCTAAGAGACTATAGTGATTTATCCAAAAAAATCATTTACCATAATCCCAAGATGCAAGGAAGGATCAGTATTAGGGGAAAAATTAACAGAATTATTCATTAAAAACCAAAACATCCAAAACCATATGCTCATCTCAGTAAAGCAGAAAAAACCTTTGACAAAGTTCATCCCTCTTTTTTGCTAAAAAACCCTGCTAAATATAGTCATAGAGGTATCTTTTTTGAAAATATAAAACAAAAAAAGAAGCATTATATGCAATAAAGATACACTGGAACCTTTTATAAGAAATTCATGAAAAATAATTGTTTCACTTGTTTTTTTGTTTAATTAAATATCCAGAATTTTTGATAATGTGATTTCATTTTCCTTCATGTATGCATCTCTATATGTTTTGCTGAAGAAGGCTTACTGAAGTTTTAAAAGACTTTTATTCTTGTATGTGGTATGTTAGAATGTAGGAGTAGATAAAATTACTACACTTCTTTTAACATTTGTAATGTTCTTTGAGTTCATATTAGAGAAAAGTGAAAAACTTGAAAATGGAAAAGTGAAAAATATTATCCTTGGAATCTTGCCTCTTTAATCTAGGTGACCAATTAGTTGACTTTGTTTAACTAATTCTAAAGTGTCTTTTTCTTAAGGAAAAAGCTTTTGTTAACTTGAAGCATATTCGTGCATTTAATTAGTCTTCCAAATTGCCTCAGAATCCAAACTTTGAGATTTTCAGCAGTGACTTCAAACTGGGTTCAGCAGCAAGAATTATAAGGCCTCTATTCTTTTCTTACAGGTATTCTTTGAGTACTTCAAATTCTTCTATTGCTGCTCTTCTTTGTGCACTTTATCCTCACTTCCCAGTTCATAGCACTGATAATAGGTAAGTTTGATGATTTTATTTAGTATCCTATTTCATGAATTCTTTTAAAGTACATTTTGAAATATGAAAATAATAGTATTGGGGGCAGCTGGGAAGCTCAGTGGATTGAGAGAACCAGGCTTGGAGAGCCCGGGAGGTCATAGGTTCAAATCTGGCCTCAGACACTTCCTAGCTGTATAACCCTGGGCAAGTCACCTAACCCCATTGCCTAGCCTTTACCACTCTTCTGCTTTAGAATCAATACACAGTATTGATTCTAAGGCAGAAGGTAAGGGTTTTTTTTTTACTTGCATTATTGCTTAGAATTTGAAGAGTCATTTCTTTTTTCTTTTTACAAGTTTACTTTCCCATATCTGATTTTATTACCTTCCTTCAGGGTTTCAAATCCTAGGGTTTATGGATAGATTTCAGGAGGTCTGTAAACTTGGATAGAAAAAAAGTGACATCATTATTTCAAAATAATAAATTTCCTTTGTAATCTTACTTTTTTTATTTAAAAGCATTATTTTAAGAACAGATTCATCCATACACAAAAAGATTAAAAATTTCAATCTTAATGGCTATTAAGAGCATAATGTCAAAGTTAAAATTATAGATTCGTTTCCTAATTAGCCCTTTTGTGCATTTGGTTACTACTATAAAAAAAACTATGTAAAAAAAAGTTAGAATACATATTGTACTAATGCTGGGTTAAATAGATTTCATCTTTGCATTTTAAAAGTCTCATAACTTTGCTATCGCTATGATGGTTTTCAAATTTTAAAAAGATTTCATATTTTAAATGTCCTAAAGGAAGTTTTTGGAATTCATTTTCTAGTGATTTTTCTTTTTAGCCACATATGGCCAAATAGTTATCTTTCATTTTTAACTTTCATTTTAAAAAGCAATATTTTAGGCTGTTGGATAACATTAAATTCTGCTTTCTGTATTTATATTTCATCTTCTCTACTACAATGATTGTGTATGTATATCTTTACAATTATATATGTTTATCATATTGAAAATGTATTCAGTTTATCCTCAAATATCTAATAAGAACTGCTCTCAGAAGGAAAAATATATGCATACCATATTATTACCTGGTTCCTTAAAATACCAAATAAAAGGATATGAGAATGACCCATTATTTTCTATTATTTATGGGCATGAATATACTTTTCCTTTTGAGATCAGTCCTTACTCCCTCCTAGCTCTTTATTGTTGGTAGCTTTGTATTCTACTGGTGGTTCCTATTTGTCATGAATAATCTTCGAATAATCTATTTGTGGATAACAAGAATTGATTATGATGTGAAATCTTTATAAGTATCTTATGCCCAAGTAGCCAGATTTTCTTTATACAGGCTTAGTATGAACAGAGTTGATTTATAGTTTCAACAGGTTTTGAAATTGCCTCTTTAAAAATGACACTTTGGAGTGGTATTAGATTTAAAGGAAGTAATGTTCTTGTTTAACTCATGGAAATATGGTCTAAAATAAGTACTACTTTTCTAATACAAGAAATAACCTAAATTTATTTACTCCTTTGAAGGTAACTAGCAAATTCAGACCCTGTTGAAGTAAAACCATTCCACTTTGGGGTCACCACCCCATAAATAATAATATCTTATAGTTTTTAGAAATGATAACAAGTCTGTTAACTTATGTTTCATAAATCACAGTACATTAAACGTAGATAAACATCGTTTACTTTTATCAAATGAAACTTTTTAAATAGTGCTCATTCTACCATTTTGCTGGAAAAAACCTTGGAGATATCCAATGTCATGGCTTCATTTTACAAATGAGGAAACAGAGGCCCATATACATTCAGTGACTTGCCCAAGGAGACATAGGGAGTATATAGCCTCACCTGGATTTTGTCCCTGGACTTTTGATTGAATCCAATCATTCATCTCCCTGATTCAAATAAAGGCATACCTCATTCATATAATAAGTGGCTAGTAATGAGAAGCAGCCTATATAAATTTTTTAAATCATTACTTTTACATGTTTCACTGAGATTGCATGATTCTCTTCTAGTTCTAATTAATGGTTCTCTTGCAGTGTTCTCTGTCATCAGGTTCAATTTAAACTTAATTACCCATGTGCACAGTGACACACTCATTAAAAAATAAGGGTATTAGGTTTACCTTTTTCAAAACCAGGGTTCCTTTTGCAATATCAAAACCAGGTTCTGAGAGAGATTCCTTCAACTTTACCTCTCATCCCTCTCATTGACCTCTCTCCACCTTAGCAGTCTACCTGTGTCACATGTCTTATACCAGTCACTTCTCTACTCTCACAGTGATGACCTCTTTCCTAGACTATTATGGTAGCTTATACTTGGACTCCCAACTTCCAGTCTCAATTCTTTTCCAATACTATCTTCTAAATAGCAGCCTTAAGAATCTTCCTGAAGCATGAGCATGACCTTGTTGCCTTTGCTTAGATTCCCTGTGGCTTCTAGAATAAAATTAAAATTGTTCCTATTGGCGTATGCAGCTCTTCTCAGGTAGCCTCCAGCTTGACTTTCCAGACTTATTTACTATTACTCCTCTTAATGTGGTCTCTGTTCCAGCCAAACTTACCTGTCACCTCTTTGTCAAACATCTCTTGCCTCCCCGCCTTAGCATATGCTGGCCTCCATGCCTGACATGTTTTCTTTTCTTACCTTTGCCTCTTAGAACTCTTGGGTTTCTGCAGAACTCAACTATTGGAAACCTTCCCTGATCCCTCTAGATGTTAGTATTCGCTCCCTTCTTGGATTATATTGTATTTTTGTATTTAAATGGTCTTCAAGGCAGGGACTGGTTTTTTTTTGTTTTTTTTTTTTTATATCTTTAGTAACTAGAACAATACTTTACCCATAATAAGTTCCTAATAAGTGGATTGAACTGAATTGAACTGATTTTGTATTAGTTTGATAATTACTTTTTATAATATATTTTGAAATTAGGTAGCACTAAATAAATCACCCTTGCTCTTGTTATAAAAATGTTTTTTGATGTTCTTTTCCTCTCATTACTTCATGTGAATTTTATTGTTGTTTGGGTCCAATTCTAATACATATCCACCATTGGCAATTTGATTGGTAGAGAAGTAAATCAATAGATTCATTTGTGTATTGCCGTCATTTTTAATATATTAATATAGTTGAACTATGTATACTAAATGTTTCTAATTAATTACATCTTTTATTTTTCTAAACATCATTTTATAGTTGTATTTGTAGAAGATCTTGGCTTATTTGAATAGATTCGTGAATACATTAATGTATTTTGCTGTCTAAAAAAGATCATATCTTCCTCTTGGACTATTACAATGGACACTTCACTGGTCTCCCTGTCTCAAGTCTTTCCCCTCTCTAATCCATCCTCCACAAAGTTGCCACAGTGAAAACTCCACACCTGGATCCCAACCTATCTTACAGCCTTATTCTACAATACATAATTCCAGTCCCAAAGTCAAGAGTCGGGCAAATTGACTTTCTCTCTGTTTTTTTATGCATGATGTTCACATTTCCTCTCTGCTTTTTTCTGGCCTTTCTCCCATGCCTAGAATGTATTCTGTCCTCACTTCCACCTCATAGAATCCTCCCCATAGCTCAGCTTCTACACCTTCTCAGCTTCTTTTTTTTTTTTTTTTTTTTTTTTTACATTTATTAATATTCATTTTTAACATGGTTACATGATTCATGCTCCTCCTTTCCCCTTCACCCCCCG
>NC_058131.1:150363193-150363561 GCF_016433145.1 Gracilinanus agilis
CCTACCCATGCGCATTTCCACTAGTTTTGTCATGTGTCCTTGATCAAGACCAATTTCCAAATTGTTGGTAGTTGCATTGGTGTGGTAGTTTCGAGTCTACACCCTCAATCATGTCCACCCCGACCCATGCGTTCATGCAGTTGTTTTTCCTATATGTTTCCTCTCCTGCAGTCCCTCCTCTGAACGTGGGTAGCATCTTTACCATAAATCCCTCAGAATTGTCCTGGGTCATTGCATTGCTGCTGGTTCAGAGGTCCATTACATTCGATTTTACCACAGAATGTCAGTCTCTGTGTATAGAGTTCTTCTGGCTCTGCTCCTTTTGCTCTGCATCAGTTCCCGGAGGTCTCTCCAGTTCGCCTGGAACT
>NC_058131.1:150368511-150453911 GCF_016433145.1 Gracilinanus agilis
TCTCTCTCTCTCTCTCTCTCTTTCTCTTTCTCTTTCTCTCTCTCTCTCTCTCTCTCTCTCTCTCTCTCTCTCTCTCTCTCTCTCTCTCTCTTTCTCTTTCTCTTTCTCTCTCTCTCTATCTTTTGAGTAAAGCTTCTTGATAATGATAATCTCACAATACTCAGTTTGGATTTTTTTTTTGTTCCTCTCATTTACATTACTGTGGTTTTTGTATATGTTGTTTCCTCATTCTGGTTATTTCACTATGCATCAATACATATAAATATCATTTAATTATTGCCTTGTATCTCTGTATTTTTTATTTGGCATAATAATATGCTTCTACATTCACGTATCATAATTTGTTTAGCTATTCCTTAGTCAGTGGGCATCTTCTTTGTTTCCAGTCTTTGCTACTACAAAAAATACTACTATAAATATTTTGGTGAATGAGACTTTTTATTTTGTCTTTGACCAACTTGAGATCTCTAAAAATGGTATCTGAGTCAAAGGCATGGACATTTAGTCATTTTCTTATTATAATTGAAAATTACTTTCTAGAATGATTAAACCAATTCACACCTTCAACAATATCACATTAGTTTGCAGTCTCTCCACACTACCTTCATTCTATTTTTTTTAAATTTATTCAGGATAACATTATTTAGACTTCATTTAAACCATTAATTTGTTATTAACCTCTTTGTTCTGTAAGTTCATGAACATATGATCATTTTAACTAAAATTATCATAAACTTGTTATTCTCCTTAACATTCTGACACAATGATTTCCAAAGACTTAGTTTTGCTAGCATTCTGTTCAGATCATTAATTTGTTGATTGTTTAGCTTTCTGTTACCTATATCTTAGTCTGAAAGAGATGTCACCTGCAATTATTGTCTTGGTATCTAAGGATCTTTGTGTAATTAAATTAGTTTTTCCATTAAATAGTTTTATGCTGTGGCAATCAGTCAGCACACACACTTATTTAATATTGATAAAAACACACATACTCTTTGGTGCTTTGAAGCCTAACATTTTTCACATTATCTCTTGACCACATTTATTTTTAAAATTGTCCTGAAATCATGATTGCTATTTTGGTTTTTTTGATTCAGCTAAGGAGTACATATTATTCCAACTCCTCATTTTAAGTGTATCTTTACATTGTGTGTTTCTTGAATACAGCAAAATTTGTTATTTTACTTTCCAAAACATTTTGCTGCAGTTTTCCATTTTATGTGTGATTTCATACCATTCACATATAACTTCTTTGATTTTTCTATCCATCAAATTTTGTTTCAATTTTTTATATTTTTTTTTGGAAAGAGGAAAAAAGTCAGCAGCTAGTACCTAATTATAGTATTCCTTGGAACAATCTGATCCTAGGCATATTTACCTTTTATTTTCCTGTTAAGAAAAAAAATCACTTGGTCTTTTCCTTACCTTCTTTTTATTTTATTTAAGGCATTTCTCACCCTACTTTACCTTCTGATAAAGGCACCACAATCTTTTTTTCAATTTTTCTTTCTTGCATCCAGATTAGGTTATGATTCATGAGATTCTTTCCTGTTCTCCTTTCTATATGTTTATTTAAGTGACTATCATTTTTGGTGCCTGGATTTCAGGAAATACTATGTACCTTCCTTTATCTCTTCTGCTTTCCCTTTTAATCACCCAAGCCTAGACTATTAGCTGTGGACTCCCCAGATATAATAGTCTTTTCTCTTTCTTATTCCGTGTAAGCACCATAATGTTACATAGCCCTTTTGAGATATTGAAACTTGTTTACCTTTCTTAAGTTTCTTTGGTTTTGTACATTTCAAAACTGCCCAACTCTGGCTTTCTTATACATGATACTTATAAGTCATCAATTTTGTTAAAAAAGACTTTTTTTCCTTATCCTATAGGATTATAATGAATTTTTTAGAATGAATTATTCTTGAGTACATACCATTCTCTACATGTCTTTCAGCCTTTAATTTTTTTTTATCACTGGTGTTCCAAGTAATTTTGAATAAAATTCCTTGAAATTTGTTTTGTCTCTTACTGCATTTGAAATATTTACTTTATGTGCTAGAAGTTCTGGAGTTTCAAAATAATTTCTTGGGTAGTCAATCTTGTTGTTCCTGTATAGGGTATGTACTTGTGTATTTTTATTGATCCAAATTGTGTTCCCTGTTTCTGGTATATCTGGGTATTTTTTGATCTTATATTTTCCTGAAATATTGATATGTTTTGTTTCATTGCACTTTTCTAGGAAGGTAGTGATTTTTACATTTTTCTCTTCAAATCTTATTTTCCAGATTTAAAAAAAAGTTTAGGTATTTTATCAGATCTTCTAATTTTGCTCTGTTTATTCATTTTTGCTGTATCATTGAATCTTTGAATTCTTTCTCCATTCCTTTTCCAGAGTTTTCACTGCTTTGCTAAAATTTTTCAGTTTCTGGTATGGGTCATCTTGAATTTTTCATTAAGAGCTCTCATTTAATTTCTTACCTCTTTAACTTTTTCAGTAGGCTTTCTATCCACTTAAGAGATCTAAGTTCTCGTGGTTATTCTGTTCTATTTTCTGGTATTTCTACTTATAGTAACTGAATAATTATCCTCTATTAGTGAAAATTTCTCTTGGCATTCTTGTTCCATGGTGTTTTCTTCTTATATTATGAAGTAGGATTTTTTAAATTTAATTTTTGCTTTCTTATTTCCTTAGTCTGCTGAGTTTTTTCTTTGGAAATTTATTTCATGGGTATAGGGAGGTATATTTTTTTTCTTTTCCCTTCTTTTAGTAATTGTTCTTTCAGTTTAATGCATTTCATACTGTTTAAGCTGATGAAGTGTATCTAGGTTTAGGCACAATTCTCATAAAGCTATGTATAATAAGTTACAAAAGCTGTTTATTCATGCCTTCTCATTTCTATGTCTATTCAGCTGATTTTTAAAAATAGCCAAAACCATAGGACTTTATATGTATCTTCATTTAATTTCAGTTTTGTCTACA
This sequence comes from Gracilinanus agilis, assembly GCF_016433145.1. Classification (NCBI taxonomy): domain Eukaryota; kingdom Metazoa; phylum Chordata; class Mammalia; order Didelphimorphia; family Didelphidae; genus Gracilinanus; species Gracilinanus agilis. The sequence continues at coordinate 150,371,492 of NC_058131.1, forward strand.
AGTGGCTTACTCCAGTGCTTTTTTGTGTGCTGGTGATAGGCTGGGCTCCAATAGTGGCATATTCTGCTTTGGGAAATTCTACCAATTTGGAAAGATTTTGGTTATCATTTGACAACAGACTACAACAGATAACAGAATTTGCTCTCTTAAGAAATATGGCTAAATATGGAAAAAGCTCATTACTATGAGATTATCTAATTATTAGGTGAAAAAGGTGTTGGTTATGATGTCCAATGAAACCACAATCCTATACAGACTCCTTACAGGCCAGCATTTTTGGGAGAGCAGTAGAAAAGGACAAGTGTTAAAGTTTGCACAATTTTTAGACAATCTGCATTTGTTATCACATGCATTAAGTATACATTTATTTAACTGTTAGTATACTTAATATGTGGTTTTTATCCAATGACTGAGTTGCATTATTAGAGAAACCAAACTATACCCATATAGCCATTTTCAGTATAAATGAAGATAGAAAACAAAAATATTTCAGTTAAATAAAAAAATGGCTAATGGCTGAAATAAACAGCAAAGTTAATTTTGTAGTATGACCATAATCAACAATAAACCTTTAAAAATTTTTATTGTTCTTCAGTTAATAAGCATATTTTCTCTCCTTCTTGCTTCCTCTCATAATTGAAAAAGAAAAAAATAACTCAAAACCTTTATGACAAATATGCATAGCCAAGCAAGCAAATTTCCTGCATTGGCCATGTCCAAAAATATATGCCATATTCTTCATTTTGAGACTCTCACCTTTCTTTCAGGAGGAGATTGTCTATTTTATCATCAGCCCTCTGGGATTTTGATTGGCCATTTCATTGATCAGACTTCTTAAGTCTTTCAAAGTTTCAAAAAGTAAACCTCTCAAAAGATATTCATTTACTTTTGCAGGGCTTATAATGAAAAGTAAATAATGATTTCCATTTATACATTTTTAACACCCTGTGATGAGGCTGAAGTAGAGAAATTCTACTTCATTTAATTAACTTCTATTTTTTCTTTTTAAATTTAAATTTATTTTCTCACTTTTAAATTTAATTTTCTCACTTTTATCCTTTTTAACTAGTGTTATTTTTGACCTTTAATTAGCTGATTGTGTCAGCGATAGAACATCAAAAAAATCAGTCAGCAAGCATTTATTAGATACTTTCATTTTTCCAAATGCTGTAGTAAAATCCGGGGATACAAAGACAAGAAAGAAAGTAGTGTTTACCATTAAGTAGCTTGAATTCAATCATGGGAGACAAAAGTGTATTTCTAAGTACCTATAAAATATTTACAAAGTAGATCCAAGGTAGTTTTGAAGGGAAGGAAGGCTCTTGCTGTAGTGGGGGATCAGGAAAGGCCTCATGTAGAAAATTCTTGTGCTAACTTTTAAAGGAAATAAGGATTCTGAGAGGCAGACAGTACAAAGGTACAAAGTTAAGAGATGGAATATTACGAAGAAGAATAGTAAGAAGGCTAGTTTGGCTGATCAGGAAAGTATGTGGGGGAAATAACATATTTAGTAAGAAATAAAGTAAGAAAGAAAGGGAAGGGCTAGATTTTAAAGAGCTTCAGATGTTAAGTTTTTTGAGTAAAAAAGTGTGATATATGCTTTAGGAAAATCAGTAAAGGCCTGTGAGTGCAGGATGAATTAGAAAGGAGAGACTCAAGTCAGAGAGATCAGTTAGGAAGCTGTTGCAGTAATCTAGTCATGTAATAATGCAGCACAGAACTAGAACAGTAGTTGTGTGGAAGGAAAGAAAGGTATGCATTTGAATGATGTTGTGGAGGTTAAAGTGTTTAAATTAGGCTACTTACTGATTGAAAATAGATCTTTGGGAGAAGATGGAATCAAGGATGCACTTGTATGACTTGGAGGGTAGTAGTTTCCTCACTAGTAATAGGAAAGTTTAGAAGAAGGAGAATGTGTTTGAGGCAAGGAAATGAGCTCTGTTTTAGACACTTTGATATTCATATATCTATGAAACCTCTAGTTTGGAATGTCTAATAATCAGACGATGATTTAGGACTATATCTCAGGATGGAGCATGGGGCAATTAGGTCTGAGAGTCATCTGCAAGAATATAATTTAACCTATGAGAGTGATTAGATACCTAAGTGAGAGTGTAGAGAGAGAAAAGAGTACCTTCTGGCCTAGTAATGATTGGGTGGGATCTAGATGTTGATCCAGCAGAGGAGGAGTGGTCAGACATGTCGGAAATGAACCCCAGGAACTTCAGTGCCGTGAAAACCTAGAGAGTTGAGAATATCTAGGAGAGGAGGCTGGTGATCAGCAACATCATGTGCCTCAGATACAGGAAAAGATGAAGATTGTGAAAAGGCCATTAAAACTGGCAATTAAGAGATCATTGGCAACTTTGGAGAAAGCAGTTTTAGAACTTCAGCTGTGAAAAGGAGGTTAGCTATCACTCAATGATAAGCTGATTCTTGCAGAGGAAGGCAAATGTCCAGTGGCAGGAGATGGAAGAACACTTTAAGACCAATAAGAAGTGAGTTTGGCTGACAGCAGAGTACTTGTAGGGAAGAGGACAAGAATAATATGATCAAAGGTGGGATCGTGCCATGTTGTTACAGGGGAGCTTAAATTCTAAGTAGAGGAGTTTGAACTTTATTTCATTCACAATAAGGATTCAGACAACTAAGTTTCAATTAAAGCAAGGATGTGGAAATCTACTTCTTGATTACAGCATTTGTTTCCAGGAAGGGAAGTGAGTTGATAAGTGCTGGCAGAACAAAGGCTTGCATAGGATCTCTCCATAGTATTGTTCTGTTCCCCCCAAAAGTATTCACATGAAACACTAATTACAGATACAGATTACAGATGGCTGATTGAAGGTTTGATATTATTTTTCTCATTTTGCTCCCTGCAGACAAATGTAAATATTATAGACTATGATTTTTCTAACCACACACCTATTTCTGTCAATAGGTATCATCTCCAGGCTCTTCGACACTTGTATGTTTTGGCAGCAGAACCAAGACTTCTTGTACCTGTTGATGTGGATACAAATACTCCTTGCTATGCATTATTAGAGGTTACTTACAAGGTAATTTTTTTCTCCCAACTCTTCCATTTCTTCCTCATCCTATACACACTCAATTTATGCCTTAGTTTATTCCCAGCCCTGTTTGCCACCATCATTCTTGAAGGTGCATCTAAGGCAATGTCTTTGAAAAATTAAAACTAGCTAGAATTATCCAAGCAACATAGCATGGTAGAGAGAGTGAATAGTTAGAGGACTTCGGTTTGAACAACAGTTTTGGTCCTTTCTAACTCTATGACCTTGATTAGGTTTCTTTGCTTTGGGGGCTTTAGTTTTCTCTTCTGTAAATTGAGGGAGTTGGATTAGATAAGATTAGAGTCCTAAGGTCTCTTTCATGTCTGACTCTTAAGAATAAAGGCAGATGGTTCCTATAAATCCTGAAGTCTCTTGCACAGCATAAATTCTAGTTGGTGAACCTGTCTTTGATCCTTTTTTGTATTTGTGTAAGAATCAAAGTGTCATCTGAGATCTGTAGGTTCTTTCACACTATTTTTTACTTATACTTTCTTGATTGAAACTGTTATATTGTTTTATGACTAAGAGAAATGTAATATAAGAGCTGTTCAACATGGTGCTTGAGAGCGCAAGGAACCTTAGGAATCTTGTTCTGGGATCAATGGCTAATATGCACAACTAGATTACAAATTAAGATTCCCTTTGTTCGTATTATATACATTTAAGTTTGAGGGCAGTGTCAGTTTTGGCTGTTCTTTTTAAATGAGACATTTAATAACAGAATTAGTGGGAAATTGAACTTTTTTCACATTCTGGCTTCCACCAAACACATTATACTAAGTTCTTGGGTTTGTTTGTTTGTTTGTTTGTTTGTTTTGATATGAAGGGCACTCAGTGGTATGAAGAAACTACAGAAGAACTAATGGCACCTACGCTTCTTCCTGAACTTCACCTTTTAAAACAGGTAAATTGGGACAAGATTTGAGGACTTTTATTAGTGAATATTTGCATATCTAATGAAGTTAATCAGAATAACATTGTCTATGTGAAAATTAGTTCCCTTTTCCCCTCCTTCCTGCATTATGGAAGATGATGATAGCCTACTCATATTTCAAGATTTACCAATTTTTAAATGACAAACAGACCATGGTATAAAGTTGTACCATTTCTTTTCCTGGAGATTTTGAATAGTAGTCCATCAGTAAACATTTATTAAGCACCTACTATGTGTACTGTGCCAAATACTTAGGGATACAAAAGAAGCAAAAGCTCTCAAGGAACTTACAGTTTGATGGAAAAGACAACATGCAAGCAGTAATATACAAATCAAGCCATTTATAGGATTAATAGGAAATCATTAAAAGAGGCAAAGCACTTGCATGAATTGGGATTAGAGAGCAGAGGAGGGAGAATATTCCATGTGTGGGGAATAACCAGAGAAAATGCTCAGGGCCAGAGATGGAGTGTCTTTTTTTTTTTTGGAATAGATAGGAGTCCTTTGTGACTGGATTGAAGACTATGTGTTGGTCAGTAAAGTGTGAGAAGATTGGAAAGGTTATTGGAAGAGGCCAGGTTATGAAGGGCTTTGAATGCCAGATGAAAGATTTTATATTTCATCCTGGGAGCAATGAAAAGTCACTGGAATTTATTGAGTGGGATGGTGGTGGCATAGGGTAGGGGTGAGAGGGTTCACATGATCAGACTTATGTTTTAGGAAAATCATTTTAGTAGTTGATCAGACTTATGTTTTAGGAAAATCATTTTAGTAGTTGAATGGTGAATGAATTGGAATAGGGACAAACTTGAGGCAGGCCAACCCAGCAATAGGCAAAAGGAATTCATTTAATTGTATCCCATAGCACTTAAAAATAATGACACTTAGTTAACTGAGAGGTACATTTCAGTTTTTATTAGTCTTATTTCCTCCAAATAATTTGAATCTTTTTTTTACTTCAAATAATATGCATAATAGTTTACTTGTATTTATGTTTATCTTGACAGATTAAAGTGAGAGGCCCACGATACTGGGAATTGCTTATAGACTTAAGTAAAGGGATACACCACTTGAAGTGAGTACATTGAAATTTGTGTTGTACACTTTTGTGGAGATTAGGAAAAGATATTCAGATAATAAGGAGATATTTATTTAGACAAATTAATAATTAGAGTATTATTTGTTATGTCTTTATTCTTAAGAATGAAATATTTTGCAGACTTGTGTGTCATTTCTTTCATAAATAATAGAAAAAGAAAGTTTTTAAATTTTAGGGCTCTACAACCATATATGTCTACTTTAGATTTATTTAGGAACTTGAATTTACTTTCATTGGGGCAAAGGTAGAATTGTGTCTGCTGGCGGAAATTTTGAGATATGGAAAAAGAAATTTATTCTTGATACTTCAGGGACACAATAGGAGATGGATTTCAATTCAGTATTAGAACATCCTAACAGTTGGATCTGTCCAAAATGGGAAAAGGATGCATTATAAAAATCCTTGTCACTGGAAGTGTGATTTAATTAGAGCATATGTCAACGACATAGAGGAGCTGGAGGTAGGGGATGGGAAGGGTGGGAAGTGTTTTTAAAAATGCCCAATTAGGATAGTAGGTTGGATTAAGTGACCTGCAAGGCTTTTCAGCACCGATTCTATAATTATATGGTAATTCAATTCTATAAACTTTGAGTACATTGTGCATGTATAGCACTGTACTAGATTTTGGATGTTACAAATGGAGAACAGTCATTGACTTTGAGGTTCTTCTATTCTACTGGCATTTATGTAGTGTTTTACTGTCTATAGACATACATGCATATTGATATGTACACACACACACACACACACACACACACACACACACACTCTGCTTTACAAATTAGTTTTATTTTAATCTCACAAAAACCTGTGGAATAGGTATAATGGATATTACTGTCCCCCTTTCTTAGATGCCAAAAAAGCAGTTAAATGCCTTTCCCAATGTTATATAGCTAGTGTCAGAATTGAGATGTTAGATCAAGTCATCAAGCACTGGGGATATAGAGGAAGGCAGCAAATAGTCCCTGCTGTCAAAGATCTCACAATCTTGTGGAGGAGTCAATATGCAGATGACTATGTACAATTAAGAGAGAAAGACATAAATTAGAGATAATCACTAAGATTGAGGAGTCGTCGTCAAAATGCTCTTCCCTCCCCCAAAATCCAGATTAAAAAAAAAAGTAATGGAGAGGGCAGCTGGGTAGCTCAGTGGATTGAGTCAGGCCTAGAGACAGGAGGTCCTAGGTTCAAATCCGGCCTCAGACACTTCCCAGCTGTGTGACCCTGGGCAAGTCACTTGACCTCCATTGCCCACCCTTACCACTCTTCCACCTAGAAGCCAATACACAGAAGTTAAGGGTTAAAAAAAAAAAAGAATGGAAACAAAAGCAACATTATTCTTATCTAGTTGTCTTGTTTCTTCAGTCTCTGCAAGCATGTGGGCACTGTACCACAAAAGATCATACTATTTTACTACCAACAACTACCAATAACAGCATAAACTGAATTCTATCTTATTTTCTTTCAGATCAATCCTTTCCAAAGATGGGGTTTTATATGTGAAACTCAGGGCTGGGCAACTCTCCTACAAGGAAGATCCAATGGGCTGGCAAAGTTTGTTAGCTCAAACAGTCACTCACAGGAATTCTGAAGCCCGGGCTTTCAAGGTAATATTAATAAGCAGAAAGGGAAGAAAGAAGAGCCACAACCATAGTTTCTCTTGGTCTTCAAACTTTTTTTCTTAGTGGATTTTGCTTGGGTCTGCTGCCAAGCCTCAGAATATCTTTGAAGTGAGAGGCTGGTTTGTCAAATAGGACCTTGGTGTTTCTAGGACACCCAGGATAGAATTCCATGCAAACCTGCCAATTTTCTTATTAATATTTACCTTTTAGCAGCAGGTAGTGTGGCATTATATGTTAATAACATTACTCCCAAAATGACCACTTTTTAGGAATTTAGTTTATCCCATCAGCTAGTCTCAGTGTACTTGGGCAAGACTGTCTGCTACTTCCTGCTTTTGTCCTTTCATTTGTTCAGATTTTGTTGCTTTGGGAATAAAAGTCACAAAAAATTCAGACTTTTCCTTTTCCTAATACATTTGTGCACTTGAAATTAATATAAAATTGTTTGGAAGTTATAAAAAGTGAATAATCTACCTTAAAGCAAACTCTTTAACATGCAAACCATTAACCTTTAAGTTCCTGACATTGAGAATAAATGTATAAAGTTAACACAACTTTCAAGATGAAGTCGTAAAATTTCCAAAATCAGCTGCCATAAGCAAATGGGCTTTGAGAAGATTAAGATTGGTTCTTTGTTCCTTGAAGTAGCAAGCATTCAACTTTTTAAAAAATGGTCTGAAATTTCTTAATGGTTTCTAAAACTGCATTAGCAGTGTTGATGATAACAATGAAAATAATACTAACTGGCATTTGTAGAATGTTTCAAAGGTATACAAATCATTGCAGATGTTATTTCATTTGATCCTCAGAATCCTGTGATGTAGAGGCTATTACTGTCTCTATTTTACAGATGCAGAAACTGAGGCTTAGAATAGTTAAGTGATTTGCCCAGGGAACACTCAGTTAGTAGGTGGCTGCAGTAGAATTTGAACCTAGGTTTTCCTGACTCCAATGCAACCCTCTATTCTCCATGTAAGAATCATCTAGTACTGATGTCTTAGTCCTTATTGTACCTGATGTTTAATAAATTCTATTACTTTACCTTATTGGTGAGAATAGAATCAAGGGAAATTGTTCCTTAACTTATGTGAGAAGCACTTGAAACAAAGGATTTATTGGGGGAAGTTTAACTTGGATTACTCATATATAATACGTATGCAGGTACAATCTCAAGGACAATTTTACTAATGCCTAACACTATCTGACAATACAAATCACAGATAAAGATGTTCAAGTCCAAAGTAAAGGAGAAAGTAAAGTTTAGATGATATTTCCAGATGTCTCTTCTCCATGAGACTTAAAAAAGAAAGTATAGGGCTTCATTGAAAGGAGGCAGTGTGGTACAATTGGAAAGTTCTTATTTCTTGGGACCTGGATTCAAACCTTACCTTTTGATTCTTGCTACCTTTGTGACCTTGGACAAGTAATCCAAACTCCCAGCATCTCCATTTCCTCAACTTTAAAATGGGTTTTGGGGTTGAGATGTGCTCCTCAGTCCTGGAGGTATCAAACTCGAAGCCTAAAGAGCACCACTCCTGAGTGCAGCATTTAGCAAAACAAATAAAAATACAGTAAACATAATGTTAATTTGTGGTTTTTTTGAATCAGTATGCCCCCATTTCTATTTGAGTGACATTTCTTTACTGTTCTTCTAGATGGTCTCTAAAGTCCTTTCTAGCTCTCTCTCTGGTCTTTTGAAAAGAGCATAAACATATACTGACAACCCCTCCTTTCTACTTATTTTTAGTTACTTCCCACTTCTTTCAATATGATTTTTGTCTTTTGGGGTTTTTTTTAATAGTCATATCTTTTCCCCCTTTGGATATTTCAGCCAGGCATTGAGATTGTGAAGAACTAGTATATGGTCACCTTGAGAGAATGAGGAGGGTTGTTTTTTTTTAAATGTATGTGTGGTTAGTCTTTAATAGTTCTGCAGCCTGATTTCTTACTTGCTTGAATCAGAAATTTTACATATGCTTTTTAGAAAGAGTTTGATTAAATTCCACTAAATTTGATAATTGTGCCTAACATAAATTTTAGAGAAATATTGCTTAAAGGGGAGAAAAAGGACTGTCATTACTATTTGTATTTAAGTTTGAGCAATGAGTAAATTCCTGGAGCTTAATTTTTTTTTCTTTTAGCCTGAAGCTATTTCAGCTTTCACATCTGATCCAGCACTTTTGTCATTTGCTGAATATTTCTGTAAACCAACTGTGAACTTGGGTCAGGTAAACATTTATTAAAACCTTATTCCTAATATTTTCACTGTGTCTTCTCTTGGTTTTTGGACAACAAGAAATATTATTTAACCTTTTTAAGGGTCGATAGCATTAGAAGCAAAAAATTTCAAAAAAGAAAAATGTAACATGCAATTGAAACAACTCAATCTTGAACTGTTTAAACAAGTAATTGAAAATAGTTAATGGGCAACAGAAATAACATTATCACTGATAACAGTTGTATAACGGAGTTCAACTAATGCCAATCAATAAACCAACAATAATTTATTAAACACTTAACTCTTTGCAAAATACTCTGATAACCATTAGTGGCCACACCCCTTTCCCCTTCCACCACTGTGGGCAATTTTGCTTTGACTCTTTCTTCTTCCAGACCTTCACCCATGCTGTATTTATTCCCCCCCCTCTCCAACTTTCCTTCCACCCTTCCTTTCAAAGACTTATCTTCTCCATTATGTCTAAGACTCTTCTTAGCATCCTTTCAAGTCTTATCTTCATGTTATCTTGCTCGATCTTTCCAGCCTTTGTTGATATTTCACATTTCCAAATTCCTGTAATACTTTTTGTCTGTGGGTCTGTGCCACTTATGTTTGCAGCTTAATCGAGTTAACTGATGCCTCATTGCCTCATTGTGGTGTGAAGGTGACTAGAGCTTTAAAAGTGTATTGTGCTCTGACAGATCTTTGTAAAATGGAAAAGCTTATGTCTGACATTTAAGGTCCATTCTAAATTTGGAGGGCCTCATCACTGAATTAGCCACAGGTTGATGGTATGTTTGTTGCTTTTTGGCCACACCAGCCCTCAGTGAATTTATAAACCCTTTTGGGGACAAAATAGATATCAAATCACAGCTCTTTGAAATATTAGATTAATCCAAATTATCTTTGATTGCCATTTATGTTTCAGGTGTTTCTCCTCAAGTAGACTGTTAGACAATTAAAAAAGGAGGCAGTCATGTTTTCTGTATGGTATCTAACATAATACTGTGCATAGCATTATACTTAATGGTATATTTACTTAATAATGAGTTTGAGAATACTAATACTTAATAAATACTTAATGAGTTAAGAATATATTTGTATTCTATACATACTGTGTGCAATTTGTCTTTTTCAGAAACAGGAAATTCTTGATCTCTTTTCTTCAATACTTTATGAATGTGTCACTCAGGAAAATCCAGAGATGCTGCCTGCATACATAGCAATAGATCAGGTATTTTCATGAGTGAAGAGTGGGGTTGGGGAAAGAATGTTTTGGGGTGACTTTGTGTTTCTTGCCAATGAAATTTTATCCTTACCTTGTTGATTTCTATATTCTTTTTAGAATAAGAATCTTTAAAATATGTGGAGTCATCAATTCTTCTTTGAGTAGTTTAATAAAAAAGAATTATCTCTACTCATTTAGAATGATGATGATAATGTTGTTAAGGCCTTGGCCTATGTTATTTTAGGAAGTAGTTGAAGTGTGCCTTCATCATTTCTGGTCTCCTCTTTTTATTTTCCTTCTATTCTTCTTTGGGAAACCCTTTTTCCTTTCTCTTCCTGTCAGATGTCTGATTGCTTCATATTCTTCCTTTTCAAAGTCTCCTAAGGACTAATCAGATAAATTCATTCACACAAAGTTAAAATTGACTGCTGAAACCTAATTGTTTTCCTCTCCAAATTATTTGCATTTTTATAGGGAACAAAACAAACCAATAAATTAATCTTTAATGGTAAAATTTCTGCCATCAAAAAGGGGAGATATTGGAAGGCATTTGTAAACAAATCAACTTTCTTCATAAGATCTCTTTTTTTTTTCAAAAATAATATTTTATTCATATCTCATGTTTTTATGTCACTTCTCTTTACCACTGTTGACCTTCCAGAAAACCATATTTTGAAAGTAAAGAATAAAAAAGGAATAATAATAATAATAATAACTAGCATTTATATAGCAATTTAAGGTTTGCAAAGCACTTCATATATGTTAACTCATTTGTTCCTCACAATAACCCTGTAAGATAGGAACTGTTGTCTTCCCTATTTTTTAGATAGTAGTTAAATGAGCTCTTCAGGATTTAAGTTTGGATTTTATATCAGATCTTCTAGACTCTAGGTCCAGTACTATGCTACCTATCTGCCTCTAACATTTTCAAAAAGTCTAATATTATGTGCAGTGTTTCACACCAATGCACTCACCCTCTTCCCCTTTTCAAAGAAATGAAGGGAGGTAAGATCCTCATTTTATAATAGTAATGATGATAGCTGCTAACATTTATGTTGTATTTACTATGTGCCAGGCACTGTGCTAAACACTTTCTAAATATCTAGGAGAGTTAGTGCTTTTATTATTTTCAGATGGAGAAACTGAGGCTTACAGGTTAAATAACTTACATAATAAATAGGATCACACAGCTAGTAAGTGTTTGAGGCAGGATTTGAAATCAGGTCTCCTGACTCCAGACCTAGCCCTCTTTCTACTGTACCACCTCACTGCCTCCAGGTATCCATGATCCAACTTCTTCAGAATGGTTTCTCTTCCCTGCTTTCCAACTACATAGTGACTATTGAGCAGATTATTGAAAACTAGAAGACCCCAGAGATGGTTCCTCTTTGCTGCTTTTTCTTCCTCACTCTTCAGCCTGGTATTAAGGCTTCCACAATGTGTCTCTGAACTACTTTCCCAATATTTCACATTATTTCCCTTTCCTGTTATTTTCCCTGCCAATCTGGAATATTCATTATTTGTAGAACTTGGCGTTCCCTCTCCTACCTCCCTTCTGTCTTTACACAGACTGTCTTGAATGCCTGTAATAAACTCTTTCCCTAAGCTCTGCCTCCTCAGAATCCTTTGTTTTCCTTAATTTAAAGTTTAGCTCAGAAGCTACTACCCTCTTTTTTTAAATCCTTACCTCTGTCTTAGAAACAATACTGTATATTGGTCCCAGGGCAGAAGAGCAGTAAAGGCTTGGCAATGGGAGTCAAGTGATTTGTCCAGGGTCACATAGCTAGGAAGTATCTGAGAGCATATTTGAACCTAGGAGCTCCAGTCTCTACATCTGGCTCTCAATTCACTACGCCACCCAGCTGTTCCCACTACCACCTTTGGGAAATCTCTTCTTTCCCTTTCCATTGGTGTTCTTTTCTTCCTCAAATTATTTACTTATCCATGTAAGTATAGTAGAACAAACTTTTTAAGAGGAGGGACTTTTTCCTTGCTTTGCACATAGCGGTTGATTAACAAATATCTCAATGTGGCCTTTGAATTGTTATGGTTTTGTTCAACTTTTCCCTCTCAGATTCTGCCCATTTCTCTCCCCTTCTTCAAACCTGGTCAGATGTATTCATTATGAGAGTTAATCTAAATTCACAAATATTTACAAAGGGCATCCCATATATTACAGCCTGTGCTGGGTCCTGGGGACACAAAGCCAAAAAAAGAGGCTGCCCTTAAGGACTGAACATTTTTCTCTGCTGTAGACTCAAGAATGATAAGATCATTAAGCTAGGAATTTGGTACCTTTTCTACACACTGAAAAAAAAAAGGTTTTACCAACCTTTATTGTTATCCAAAGCTTATAGATGTCAGCTTGATGGAGGTTGTTCTTAACCCCCAAATTAAAGAGATATAATCACCAAGACAGACAAATGGACAGAATGGTAATAGCACAGTACCTAGTACATAGTAGGCATTTAATAAATGTTTATTGGCCAACTAATAAGCGTATCTGTAGGGTAAAAGGCACCCAAAAGAGGGGAGGAAAATGACCTCACTTGGAGATATGTGGAAATAGAGTCTTCTTTAATGCACCCAAGTTATTAAATTGTCATAATGAACCTTATACTGACTTCATTTATTCATAAAAATTAGGTATCCTGCCCTAGATGAAACATCATTTTTTATATTTTCTCTTTTTTCTTCAAGGCTGTCAGAAGACTAGAGAGAAGAGAAATGTCTGAGACTTTTGAACTTTGGCAAATAAAGTTGGTATTAGAATTCTTTAGTTCCAGAAGCCACCAGGAGAGAATGCAGAAAACTCCTAGTCGAGGACTCTTTATGAACTCTGAATTCCTTCCTGTGATGAAGTGTACTATTGATAATGCTTTGGATCAATGGTTGCAAGGTAAATTAAACATTAGGCAACACTGATTTTTTATCTACGGAGAGCCCATGATTTTCAAATCATAATTTCATGGATGAGGGGAGAATTGTCTGAATAGAATCCAAATAGCCTACCCAAGAATTAACTTTTCCATTTTAGGGACTTGAAATGTAAATACAAATTCTTTTCACTATACCTTCTGAAAAAATGTACTTGAACAAGTCTGAAATAGTGTCTTTTGTATTTGAAGCTTTAAATAAAACCATACTTATTCTGAACAGGTAATTATCATACTCCTGAACTTTGTTTTCCATTTTCAGGCATTTGTGCTTAAAATATCTTTACTATGAATATTGACACCAGGCAATATATCCCCTAATTATTTCTTATGTTAACTTTGTCTGACCAACTAGATTATAAGTAATTTGAGAATGGAAATAATTTTCTTCTTTTAAAAAATCTTTAGTATTGCTTATATAGTATGTGTTTAATAAATGCTTATTGATCTGACCAATGAATGTTTGTTTTTCAGCTCCACTAGTGAATTTTTGACATTTTGATCATGTAGTTGATATTGCTAGTTTACCCATGGATATATAAATTTGATTCATAGGACATTAATGTTTTATTATAATATAGAAAGGATCATTTCTTTTATTAGCCAAATGATAAAAGAAGAAATTTCTAAAAATGTGCTTGCTTTAAATGTAGTTATGCTTATTTCGTTTTCAGTCTTCATTTCCTCATTTTTAGCTTCACTTTATTTCCTTAGATGCTTCTAAAATATATGTAATTGCAGCTGGCCAGATTGAACTAATTCTGGGTTTAGTTAAAACAGTAGTAATAATTCCGCATTCTTTCAATTGTAGCTACCATATAATATAGTAATTGCTGGAACCAAATGAGCTGAAACATGAAGGGGCAGCTAGGTAGTACAGTGCTAGAACCCTGAGCCTACAATCAGGAAAATATGAGTTCAAATTTGGCCACAAACACTTAATAGTTACATGACCCTGGGCAAGTCACTGAACCTCTATTTATGCCTCAGTTGCTTATCTGCAAAATCGGGACATACTGGAAAGGGAAATGGTGAACCATTCCAGTGTCTTTACCAAGAAAACTCCAAGGGACATAAAAAATTGGACATGTCCAAATGACTGAACAACAAACCTGAATTATTAGGAAACTCATTTCTAAAAAACTAGGCTGTAATGAAAGTTGTATATGAAGACTGTGCAGAAAGCAACACTTGTAATTCCCTACTTAGTAATGTGTTTATGGTTAATACTTGCAGTAAATCTGATATTTTACCTCAGGATTGAAAAAGTCACATTATAATGTTAGAAAATTAATTTTTATAAACTTTTAGTTTTAAAATATGACCAGCTAGTCACTCGAATTAGAAAAGAAAACCTTTATTTCTCTTATTAGGATTACTTTTTTTCACATAATTTAATGAGTAATTTAATTTCACATAGTTCAAAATAATTTAATACTATTTTATATTCTTTGTTTTTTGCATATGTTTATGACTTATTTTCCCAATTAGATTTTAAATTCTTTTAAGTGGAAGAAACACTTATACTCCTATATACTCACTATACATGATATAATGCTGAACTAATCCTAGAATTTCAGTAAATGATTGATTAATTTACTAATAGAACTAAGAAGCAATAAAATTTTCTTCTCAGAGATAAAGGTCAGAAACTTGGGGGGGGGGGGGAACATTACATAGGGGCAGCTGGGTGGCTCAGTAGATTGAGAGTCAGGACCAGAGAGAGGAGGTCCTGGGTTTAAATCTGGCTTCAGACACTTCCTAGCTGTGGAAGCTTGGACAAGTCACTTGCTCCACCTTGCCCTAACCCTTACCACTCTTCTGCCTTGGAACCAACACACAGTATTGATTCTAAGCCGGAAGGTAAGGGTTTTAAGAAAAAACATTACATAAAAAAAAATTTAAAAAATCATAGTTATTAAGTAGTCATTGAACTTAGTTGGAGACTTATAAGAAGCCTCCCATTTCTTACTAATGATTGCTTAGGAATAGATACACATAGCTAAATAAGTCCTCCTTAGTACCTAAGAATAAATAAGAAGAAGAAGAATGAAAAGTGCTTTAAGATTTGCAAAGTACACTTCCTTACAAAAACTCTGAGAGGCAAAACAAGTATTGTTATCTCCCATGTTAGAGAAAAGAAAGGCTAATAACACAGCTTGTGTCTTAAAGTAGGATTCAAATCCAAGTCTTCCTGACTCTAGGTCTAGGACTCTTTCATCTTTGCTATGGAATCAAACTACAGATTGCAGGAGATTATTATGTAAAATACTTGCTTTCTGGTTTAGCCTTTTTAAATTTATATTTTTAAAAAATTCCAAACTTCAACACCATATAAAATGAGCATTTCTATGTACAGAATAGAACAGAAAAAGAGTATTATACTGGAACCTGTACATCTTTATGTACAACTTTCTGAAGCACAAGTAGAATAGTTGGTAACTCTTCTGAAAAGATATCAAAAGTAGGGAAAATATGGGTATTATTCTTAGCCTTTGACAAAGTCTCTTTTAGGATACTTCAGTTATATAACCTGTTTAGTATTTTACAAAGTAACTTGAATTTTTAAAGCCTTCACAAGAATTTTTGCCATTGAGTTAGATGAATTATACTAAATTTATGAGCAACAGAGCAGGAAGGGATGGCTAATTTGTTAGCTATCAGAATGAGGATCCAAAAAGGTCTCTTGCAATTCCAAAGTTCTTTTGATTTAGTAATTCTATATACACATTCAATCTCTCTCTCTCTCTCTCTCTCTCTCTCTCTCTCTCTCTCTCACACACACACACACACACACACACACACACACACACACGTACATATATATAGCCAATGTCTTTGAATGTTTGAAAGGTTGTCAGATTTTTCATTCTGGAGGGTAATCACAGGATATTAGCATTGAAAGGCACCTTAGAAGCCATTTAAATCTAACCTGTGTACAAACAAGAATTTCATGCCCAATAAGAAGTCATCTAGCCTTTCCTTAAAGACTTCCAGTGAGAGGAAAACCCTCTATTTATTGATGCAATCCATTCCACTCTTGGCTGCTTCCATTTGTTAGGAAGTTTCCCTGACGTCAAACCTAATTGTATTTTTTGCAATTTCTTCATACAGTGGCTAGTTCTACATTCTAGGGACAAGCAGACATGGGAAGTATAATCTCTTTTCCATATGATACCCTTTGAAATACTTGACACTATCTTCAGATACCCTTTTCTTATTCAGGCTAAACATCCTCTTATGGCATGTTTGCAAGGCTATGTTACCCTTGGGTTTCTGGACATCTAGTACAGTTCTAGGGTGAGGTAGAAGTCACTTAACAGTGATTTCCTATTGGATTTCTTTATTATTATTCAGTCTGGTGAAAACTTCAGGGATTTTGGTGGTAAAGTTTTGTAGGTGCTGGGGAGTCTATTTCGATTCAGATAGCCATTTTAGCTGGAATTTCTCACCTTATACTTGTAAAGTTGATTTTAATAACCCAAGACAGATATTTTATTTATTTTCTCTCAATAAGTAACTTATTGAAAGTAACATTACATATTTATTCACTTAAGTGAACATAAATGAAGTAACAGTGCTTTGTGTTTAAAATTATCAAATCCCATGTGAAATCTTTCTTGATGTCTTTAGTTGCTACTACTTCCAAATCATCTATTTTTTTTTTTAAACCCTTGTACTTCGGTGTATTGTCTCATAGGTGGAAGATTGGTAAGGGTGGGCAATGGGGGTCAAGTGACTTGCCCAGGGTCACACAGCTGGGAAGTGGCTGAGGCCGGGTTTGAACCTAGGACCTCCCGTCTCTAGGCCTGGCTCTCAATCCACTGAGCTACCCAGCTGCCCCCTACCAAATCAACTATTTTAATGTGCATTTTGCATATACTTGCCATATTCTTTTGTGTGGATATGTTTCCCCTATAAAATATAATCTTATAGAAAGCAAGGACTATTTTATATATCTTTATATCTTAGGGTTTAGCATATCTTACGGTTTAGTTAGTCTAACACATAGTAGAGTTTAATAAATGTGAGTTGATTAATTAGGGAGTTTAGCATTTTTCCATGACAGAAATAGGCCGTGAACCCAAATCAGAAGTTGAACAACAATGTAATTATAATAAGAAATATGATTTAAAATACTCAGTACTCTTGGAATTTCCTACACAAATAAAATCACATTCTCTTCCCAGTTTCACCATCCTCCAAAAAACTGCCCCCCCCAAAAAAAAAAACCAAACACTTAAACTAAATGGGAAACAGATGTTTACTTTTAAGGGAGAAAAATCAATTTGGAATCTTTAGATTTTATAAAAGGCATATGATCTAGTAAGTTGTTGTTCGGTTGTTTGGTCATGTCTGATTCTATTGGACTCCATGGACTTTGACAATGGGATTTTCTTTGCAAAGATACTAGAATGGTTTACCATTTCCTTCTTTGATGTGACCTTGTTTTACAGATGAGGAAATGAGGCAAATGGGGTTAAGTGAGTTGTCCAGGATCACTTAGCTAGTTTGTTTGAGGCCAAATTTGAACTCAGATCTTCCTGACTCAGGAATGGTGCTCTATCCACTATGTCACCTAGTTTCCTTATTCTAGGTTAAGTAGATCTCATTGTACATATTAATCAGCTAGTTTACGTTGTTTTACTTTTTCTTTACAGCTGGAGGTGATGTGTGCCTGCACTCCTATCTCAGTGGCCAGCCCACAGAAGAATCTCACCTAAGCATGTTGGCATGCTTCTTGATTTATCATTCTGTTCCCACCCCAGGGCAGTTGTCTGCTGGAGGATTAGAAGGTAATTATGTATCTAACTCCTGTTGGAAGACTTTCTGTATATGATTGTTTGGATAATAGATATAGAGTTGGAAGGTACCTCAGAGGCAGGCCCAGGCCCTCCTCATTTTGTAGATGAAAAAGCTGAGGCCCAGTGAGGTTAAGTGCCTTTGGCCCACATCACACAGGTAATAAACAGCGGAGATAGGATTTGAACCAAGATGCTCTAACTTAACTTCAGAGGGAGTTTTCTTTCCATTCACTTTTCCCTTTGCCTCCTTTTTCATTTTAATTGCATTAATTCTTAGTTTTTCAGTATTGTAATTGAGAATTTTTTATTATGAAAAGTGACTAAATTCACATTACTTTCCTGGTGCTAACAGCAGAGTGGATTATACCCCTTTTAGGTCTTAAAAGATCCTCAAAGGCTCATCAATTCCTAGTAGAAGGAATTTGTAGATATATTTATCTTTATTGATACCACTTTTCTGTGTTTGCCTTCCATATTCACTCAGATTTTCTTCCTATTTATGTGCCAACTAAATTTTTACATTTTTAGTCTTTTATAAATGGTATTCATGATGTAGATATTATCATGTGGCATATTTTTTAGAACATGAATATAAATCCTTCACAACTAGGTGTATAGTCTGACCTAATTTTAATGATAGTCACTGTACTAAGGTTCCTTTTTTTATTTGTGTCACTTTCTAATTTCCATTACTGTTTTTTTGAGAGGGAAAAGTCAAATTTTTCAAGAGGTAATTTTCCCTATTCGAGGTTTTTTGTATTACTTATGGGTCATTCTGTGTTTGACAGCCTTATTTTAATTGCATGATTAATAATATTTTAGTTTTTGTTCACCTGCTTATTCTGTATATTTCTTACAAAAAGGCAAAACTGTTCTCTTTTTTTTTTTTTTTTGTGAAAATTAAATAGCTTTCAATATTGATAATACCAGATTGTGGAGAGCTTTATTTAGGGAAAACCACTGGAACGCTTTTCAGTAGAGGAGTTACATGGCCATAGTGATGCATTAGCTAGATTATTTGAACAAAGGTGTGGAGGACAGATTAATGAAATGAAATAGAGGCAGAAAGACCATTTGGGAGGCTGTTAACCTGGTCTGGGCAAGAACAGATGAGAGACTAATATAAAAAGTATCTAGTTGCATTGGAAATAAAAAGAAGGGATAAATGTGAGAGACTTTGTGATGGTAAAAATGATTAGGCTTGACAACCAATTGGATATGTAGGGAAGTCAAAGTTGATTCTAAAGTTTATGACCCTAGGAATTAAGGAAAGTTGCAATTCCATTAACAGAATAGAAAATTTGGGATAAGGAGGTTGTTCAAGAAGAAATAAGTTCAGTTATAGGCATGTGAAGTTTGAGGTGCTGGTAGAATAACCAATAATTAGTGAGAAATATGAAATTAAAACTTTAAGGAGATGTTAAGATTATAGATAAAAGAGATATGATGACCTGCTGACATCTCAAACTCAGCATTCCAAAATGGAATTCATTACCTTCTACTTAGAAACCATCTTTCTCTCCAAACGTCTCCATTTCTCTTCAGAGCATCACCAACCTCCCAGGCATAAGCTCAGAGTCTTTCTTGACCCTTTTCTGTCCCATAATTCCCAGAGATAACCAGGTCTTGTTGACTTTACTTCCACAACATATGTCTTATGAGTTCCCTATTATTCTAATTGCATGGTAATTACTTCTTGCCTGGGCTGTTGTAACCAATCTTAACTGGATTCCCAACTTCTAGTCTCTTCTCTCCCCAATCCCAAATCAAGAGAGAGAGGTGAGAGACTTTCAGAATAAAAGGTGAGTAGATCACAATTACATAAATCAGAAGAAAGTGGTAGAATTGCATGGCAAGAACTTCAAAGGCTGAATGATGGTAATGTATATTTGGAAATGGTTCCTTTAGGTTTTTATGTGTAGAAGCTGTAGTTCTGATGTGAATTAAAACTTACAAATTCTTAAACAATGTGAACTTCAAGTTCTGGGGTATTTTCAGTTGTAAATCTAAGTCCCATACTAACTTTGACCTAGATATTAATACAAGTATTTCTTTTCTCTGAAATTTTCATTTTTTCTTGGAATAATCACATGTAACTGAAAGTTCTAAGAATTGAACCGTTATGAGTAATATACTAAATTTTCACATAGAAATTATGGTAATTCAGTTTCACTATTCAAACCAACAGTTGGATCAACCACAAGCAAATTCATTGCTGTTATTCCATTCAAAATGATTAATTTCAAAATAAAAGAAACATCTACATAATATAGGATGATAGGGAAATATGCTTGTAAAATATAAGTAATGTTTTCTTTTCAATAGAACAGTGGTTGGAAAACCTAGTAAGTAGCTAAAGAAACAAATGATGTTTATGATAATGGAATTAAACAGGAAATATGCTTCTTGCTATTTTAGTAGAAGCTTTCCAAATGTACCAGAGTTCATTCAGTCAGCAGTTATTAAGTGCCTACTGTGTGCAACCCACACTTTTATTCTTTTATTCTGGTGTATATTTATCATCTCCTTTCAGTTGATATTCTTGGCAAAACAGTCATTTTTGGTCAGGAAGGGCCAGAAAAAAAATATAGTAGGAAATTGCATTGACTTTATTCATTTATTTACCATTATCTCACTGAAGGTCAGACTTTTAAAATATTTTTATTTCATTACAAAGCTGACTTAAAGAACACAATAACAAAGACATTGACAGAGAAGGAACACTAACCCATTGGATTTTACATTGCTATAGAATTATTTCCTGTGTCAGTTTTTTTATTTATTAGGAAGTCTTGAATGTCTCTTAAGGGACTGGGAAAGAGTTTTTGTTGCTTGTCTTTGATGCAGACTGAGGTTTGTTTTTTTTTCCTAGACCTGTCATTTATTGTAGTATAGAAAACTCTCCTGATGAAAACAGATCCTCTGTCATTGCAGAGCAGAAACTATTTGATGATAAATAATTTTACAAAGCTGCCTGGGCAACTGAGAAGTTCAGCGACTGACCAGATGCATGCAGACTTCCAGTCTATTTCAGAGGCATAAGGCTTTGAAGCCAGACCTTCATAGATTCATTGAGGGGATCCATTTTCACAGACTATTCTCCAGCAATACTGTTTTTTGAGTGGAGTTTTTTGTTTTGTTTTTGAGAGTTTGGAGAAAGAAGGAAGCATAGAAAGTATTATGAATGCAAAATTAAATGAGAGTAAAAAAGAAACTGGAATTTTACTGGAGATTTTGCAGAGGAAGATTCCATAATCCTTATTTTTTAAACTAGTGAATTGTCTAGAAGTACTTTGATCTTTTGCTTTATCTCTTCCATCCAAGTCTTGTCATGTTCTATGTCTCTAATTCATGTCCACTTATAGGTACTGAGAAGTCTGAAGGTTTATTCAACACACTGTGGGCCTTTTTCCAAGTCTTAAGAAATGCTCTGTCCATCAGCTTCATGGTCTTTCTATAGGATAAGACTACCTCCTTTTCTAGCTTGAAACCTAAAATGAAACACACCAGTTAGTGCAGGATGTTAAGATGAAAATTCTCTAGAGACTGTCTTAACTTATAATAATTAGCAGGCCAGAGAAAGAAAAGGCACCAGCCACATGAGCCTACTGTTCCCTTTACAAATCTCCCCCCCACACACACACTCCCCAGCTGCCTCTATAAACTTCTCAGTCAAACCCTCAGTGTGCCAGAGTATTCTCCTGGGCAGCCCCAAGCCTGGCTGTGTGTGCACGTTGTGGCCCCCTTGCTCACCTGTGCTGGCACTCTCCTAGCCACCTCCCCTTAAGCTACCTGTGAGGCCACACTACTATGAGATCACTGGTGGGTGCTTGCCTAGGGGTAGAACTTGCTATTGATAATTGGGATGAAAGAGTAGGTATAGAAGTATGTCAAAACAGTGGAACAAGTGGGAGAGTAGGGTTGAAGGAGAATACCAGTTGGCAAGAGAATTATAAGCAAAATAAACTTACTGATCCTGAAAGGGAAAATAAAAGAGGGAATAAAAAGCAAAGGCTAGATTCTAAGGAGATGCCCATCTATTAGAGAATGACTGTACACAGTGTGGTATATGAATTAAATAGAACACTGCTGCTCCATAAGAAAGAATGAAAAGCATAACTTCAGAGATTCTTGGGTATGAACTGATATAGAATAAAATTAGTAGAATCAAAACAACTTATTCAAGGGGAATAGTGCTGTAAAGAAAAACATCAGTGCACTGACCAAGCAGAATGGTCTATGATGAGATGTTACTGACTTCCTAACAAGGAAGTGATGGACTTCAGTGCATAATGAGACATTCATTTCTGGAAGTGGTTACTAGGTGGATTTGATTTGTTCAGTGTGCTTATTTGTGCCAAGGTGGTTTTTTTCCCCCTTTCTTTTTTTTAATTGGGGTTAGGAGTTACAATCAGATGCTTTTTATAGAAAACAAGTAAACACCATAAGATCTTATATTCCTTGTACTTTTTACTTTCTTTTACAATGTAAAGACAGTCTGCTATAGCATGTCATTCATGAGAGTCAACCTGTTCCATCCTTTTACTGCCTTCTAAGATTACCTTTATGTATGTATAAATTCTTCTCCTAAGGATTTTGAAGAAATGCGAAAGTGTGTAAATAAAAACAGAATTTATGTAGCCTTTAAAAAAAAAGTTACATTAAACAATTTAATCCTTTAAGCATTAAGTCATATTCCGATATGTCTTCTTGATATAGAAATAATCTGTGTTTTTGGAAGTCTAGGCCAGCAAAACTTAAATTCTGCAAAGTTGGAAATGGTTCAAGTCTGAGGCAAGTAATCATTCATTAGTCATTCAAGGACCTGCCTAGCTAAATATAGAGAAGTTCTTCAGCAGGTCAGTCACAGAGTGAGTGAACAAATGAAAATACATGTTTTGCCCAAAGCAGCTCATAAAGACTTATTTACTAAGTTACAGAGCTGTTTTGATCTGTATTAGGGAGTATTTATGTTGTAAATTCATGAGTCCTTGAAGTATTGGAAGTAATTTAAACATTGAAGAGAATATGTAGCTATCTTTTAGCTACTACCAGATTTAAATGAGGAAGTTGGTAGGTAGAAGTTTCTGCTAAACATATAAGCCACACTTCCCTTTCAGCATTTTTACCTTTTGAGGAGATATAAAAGCTATTCTCTAAATCAAGATTTTGCATAAATAGCATTCATTCACATTTTCTGCACTGATACCACAAAATATGTATTTTACTCTATAAACATTTTCTTGAAAAGTAGCATATGTAAATAAATTATTATCTGTGAACATATTAAAATGTTCCATGAGCTTTCTCTTTCATCATAAATTATTTTGCAAAATTAATTTTTATTATTCCCTAATATAACTTATTAGATATGAATTGCCTCATTGTTGTGGAAGGGCACTTGAATGATGAGTAAGAAGACCTGGGTTCTAATCTAGCTCTTCCCATTTTAATAACTTCATGACTTTTGGCAAGTTATGTCATCCTATTGGCCTCTGTATTTCTTAGCTGTAAAATGAAAATGCCTAACATTCTGTAATATAATCTTGGTATATTTTGTTTTAAAGCAAGGCATTTATTTCTATACAGGTTGTTACTCATTTATGAGTGTGTGTGCATGTGTGTGTCTAAAAAATGTTATTTACATATAACCTATTTCCCTTTCTGTTTCATAGGAAGCATGAGTTTTTCTGAGCTACTTCTAAAATTCAAGCAACTGAAGATGCCAGTCCGAGCATTGCTAAGATTGGCTCCTTTGCTTCTTGGAAGTCCACAATCAATGGTACTGTGATCTCCCCGGTCAACAGACCTGTCCTAGATATGACTTCTGCACAAAAGTGACCAAACATCAAAGCCTGAAGTATTATTTATAAGTTACATATTAGAACTTTGGAGGAAAAGTAACTACACAGACATCCAATTGTATTTTAAAACAAATGTTTTCAATGTTACAGAGAGCTCTCAGTTGCTATTAGAATATGTAAAAGTAAATTTAAAAATAACTTTACTTTTGTAAATAAAGTTTTTTGTTTTCAAAATTACCTTGTTAAATACTTTTGTTTAGATGTGTCTGTATCCTGAATAGACACAATTTTTGAACTCTGGGACAACCTGAAGTCCAGATTTGGAAGAAACACATCTCTGTCCTTTCCTCTGTTAGCAAAAGAATTGAACAGAAGAGAGTTTAACAGTCTATGTAATTTTACATTATTTCAAACATTGTGCCAAGGTTCAAAAATAAGTTTTGCTTAACAGCACACTGTAACAGCATGTATTAACAATGGCAAAAACGTGGAGGAAGCAAAATATCCAGAATGTCATGTTTTCACTTCTAGGCTGTTTTTTCATTTTATTCTCATTTCTTTCTGCATTTGTCTCATGTAGGTTTTTGTTTCTTTGTTTTATTTTCAAAGACAAAATCTCTGACATTTCCTTGGAATTAGGGTTCTTGAATTCTTTTGTGTCAGGGAACCCTTGTCGTCCTCTGAGAATATTTTTAAACACATTAAACTAAAACACAAAAATATTACAAAGGAAACCAATTACATTGAAATACAGTTTATAATGTATTACAAACTCATAGACTCCAAGTTAAGAACCCTTTCTCTTAACATATAACTTTATTCCTTGGCATTATTTGCCTGCTTGTAAGAAGTACACCTATATGAGACCGGGCAAGATTAGTGGTTTATGTTGAAAAAAAAGTGAGGTCCTCATAGGTTTTGAGTCACAATCTCTGGCCTTCTGGAAGAAGCCGAAAATACTGAAAGGGAATTACAATGGCAATTAATTTAAACAGAAATAATTTATTTTTAAAGTTCATCCAGTTGAAATTCATAGCATCTTTAAAATTGTGGCCATCCAGCAGCATTCAGACCTCAAGTAGTATTCATTACCCCCAGCCCTCCTTTTAGAATTGTTCTTGGCCTGGTTTGTAGCCTGGTTCCCACTTGCCTTAGGGATAGCTGGGAGGAGGCGCCTGGGTACCCTTCCCTGCCCTGGGGCTTCAGAATTCCACTCTGGAGGAAGGCAAAGTCAGTAGCTGCTTCCGGGCCCCTCTCGGGCCCTGGGAAAGCTCTTCACAGCAGCGGCCGCCTTACAAACCCCAATAAATAGGAGATTCCCAGAATCCCACCCCCTCAGTCCTGAGGCGCCCAGTACCCGCAGAGAAGCCCAGGCTTCCTAGGCAGGACCCTACACACCCAAGACTGCCCAGAGCCCCCAGGCGGCCCCACAGCACACAAGCCTATACACCAGTGCTCGGCCTCCTTTCCTTCACCCTGCCATCCACTCTGGGATCCCTTCGCAGCCGCTCGGAGGCCTGCCCGTCTGACGATGGGGACCCCAAAACCTCATCTGCCCGGCTCCCAGCCCAGCCTGCTCCGCACTCACTGCACTCGCGGGCCCAGTAGGCTGAGAGGGGAGCCCCTTCCCCGCAGACCCAGAGACCAGCTGACGGCACCCTCTCGGCCACAGCCCCAGGCTCCGCCCGCCAGCTCACAGCAACCCAACGAAGCCTGTTCTCACAGGTGTCCCTCGACTGCAGCCAGCCGGAACTCTGCCCACTCCCTGTGAGCCCCAGCAGTCGCGATCCCTACCTCATCGCCCACACAGCTAACCCACGGGCTGACTCACAGCCGGGACACTGCTTCTGAGACCCGGATGACTAAATGGACCCGCCACTACTGAGGCCCTCGGCCCCTCGGCCCAGCTCCGCTTACGCGGTGCCAGAGACTTCTCAGCGGACTTAGGCCGCCCCCGTTCACCTCGCTGACCCCCCTCCCCCCTTGTAGACCTGTCCACGCCTGAGGCCAGATGACATTCTTTCCCAGAAGCAGGGAGCTACACCCGCCCTTGGACTAAGCTCTGGCTGATCACCAGACTCCACGCAGGGCCACTTGGAAAACTCTGCCTCTGCCCAGACAGAACATCCGTTCCACGAACCCCTTTGATCCAATACCTCAGGCCTTTTCTTTAGCCTGCTGACCATTAAGGCCACTGCCTCCACGGTCATCTTGGCTGGTCCCTGGGGAAACTCACGCGGAGGAGCTGGGGAAACAGTTTTTCTACCTTCCGGGTACCTAAGGAAATAAAAAGGCATTTTATTAAGACCTACTCTGACAAACTACACCATTTTACAAATATCTTATTTGATCCTCAAAATGACCCTCCTACGTCCATTTTACAGATGAGGAAATTGAGACAAAGAATCTCCCTTCCCCCTTCCCCTACAGCTTTAACCACTAGGACCTCCGCCAACGCTTCTGACTATGTCCGCGGAGCCCTGTCCACGTTAAAATAGAGATCTCGGGATCTCATCAGAGCTGCTAGAATTCTGTCCTGCCCTCTGGGACTAAAAAAAACCCCACCCAGCCGCGGGTGCCTCCCCCTGAGACTCGGACCCCAGCGTTGCCCCTAGGCAGCCTTACAAGCAAACCCTGCTCCTTCCGACGGTTTTCCCCTCCCCACCCCCACCGCTTCGGACCCTCAGAGTTGAGACTCTCGTCCCCCTAGGACGTGCCTCCCCTCGCCCAATCGCCACTTTCTCCGGAGGTTTACATTTTGGGGAGGGGGCCAAGCAGGCCAGTCTTCATCCCCCTCCCTGAAGGCTGTACTGACTTGGATTCAGCACTAATTCTCTGATAGGCCGCCTCCCCGAAAACGAAAGTTGTTCATTTACACAAACCACGTTAGAATGAAGGAAGCTCCTTGGGGTCGGGGATTGTTTCTTTTTAGCTTGTATTTGGATCCTCGGTGTTTATAGCACTTATGGATGAACTAAAGCTTGTTGTCTAGCCTTTCCGCTAGGGTTCTCCGTTACCTGCCCGCATTTTCATTTTTCTTTTTTAACCCTTAACTTCTGTGTATTGGCTCCTAGGTGGAAGAGTGGTAAGGGTGGGCAATGGGGGTCAAGTGACTTGCCCAGGGTCACACAGCTGGGAAGTGTCTGAGGCCGGATTTGAACTTAGGACCTCCTCTCTCTAGGCCTGGCTCAATGCACTGAGCTACCCAGCTGCCCCCAGTTCCTAAATATTTTCTATTGTTTAAAGTGCACATATGTTGAGTACAGATACTTTCTTCATTGTCTATACTGCCTTTTATCAGGATATAATTACCTTCCTTATCTCTTTTAATCAGATCTATTTTTGCTGTATGGCCTTGTATGGTGTCTAAAGGATTTCCCAACGTTTTTAGTGTGAAAATATTCAGCTATTGTTTGATTTCAAATGTCTTCCATACCCAGAGGGAAGGGAAAGAAACCAGTATATAAAGTATCTTTTTTTTGTCAAGTTAAAGAAATGTATGTTTCACGTTAGCAAACTTTAGGCATGTTTATAATGTACGATGTGTTCTCTCAGGCACTGGGGATACAAAAACAAATAAAGCCATTCCTGTCCTGAAGGAGCTTAAATTCTACAGAAATATGAGATATATTCACATATATGATATATGCATATTATTTATTCATAATGAACATGTGTATATCCCACACGTAGTATATGTACATTCACATATATGTATGTATTTGCATATATTATATGCACATATTATATGTCTATATGTCTTATGTATATCTTTATATAGAATGTGTGTGTTCACATATATCTGTATATTATATATCCATATGTAACATCTGTATAAAATATTATATATGTCTATATACACCTGTATATTGTAAATGTCCATAAATAATCTGTGTATCTTCATATATAATGTGTGTATATTCACATATATAATATGTGTATATTATATATCCAGATACATGTATATCTTCATATATCTATCGAGAGAAAGAAGGAGAAGGGAGGGGAGGGAGGGAGACCGAGAGACAGAGGCAGAGACAGAGAATATAGATAAGTATAATACAAGGGAATTTGAGGAGGGCAACTACGTGTAAATTAGAGAAGACTTCCCAGAAGTAGCATCTGAATTGAGCCTTGAAGGATGATGACAAGTATTGTAAAAAAAAAAGGAGATGAAGAGGGAGTATATTCTGGAGATGGAGGAGAGCTTTTGCCAGTACCCCGAGTCAGGAGAATAGAGTATTACATTTGAAGAACAACTAGTAGTTGGATTTGGTTGGGATATCTAGTGTTTGAAGGGGGATAATACAAAATGAAGCTGGAAAGGCAGGTAGAAACAAGCCTGTGAAAGACGCTCCTCCATGTTATTCTAGAAGCCACAGGGAATCACTGGAGGATATTGAAATGGAAGGGCATGATTAGTCTTGGGCCTTAAGAAGGTTATTTTGGCAACCATAGCTTTGTAGCCATTGATTATACTTCTTGTTATAGAAATGGTATGATTATGAAAATTGTGCCTATTTGGAGAATAATGTTCTTCTGGGTACTTTTTTTTGGGTTGCAAATGCTCAATTGCCACAAGTTTTAAACTGGTGTAAATCAAGCTTGATTTAATGTGATTGCTACTGTTATATCCAGCCTATACTGCTAACGGCTATTCATACTACAGTCAATTACTGGAAGTGGATATATTTCCTATGCAAAAACTATTTAAATGATAAAATGAGCTATGCGCCAGAAAAAAAAAAAAAGTCTTCAAGTCATGCTTTCTAGAGGAAGCATGGACAGCTCAGTAGTGCAGTGGATTGAGCCTTGGAGTCAGGAAAATCAAATGCGGCCTTAGACACATACTAGGTGTATCACTCAGGGCAAGTTACTTAACTCTGTTTGCCTCAGTTTCCTCAGCAGTCAAATGAGCTAGAAAAGCAAATGACAAACCACTCCAGTATCTTTGCCAAGAAAACCCCAAATGGGCTCATGAGGAATTAGACATGACTGAAACGGAACAACAAAACCCTGGAGGAAGGTTCGTGATGTGGGTAGCTGAAACAAGGTTCACTGATTTATTAAATACACACTGCATGAATGGTTTGTTTTTTCTCAAGCATGGATAATAATGTACAATAAATAGCACAAACTTTAATATACTTTTCCCCATAAAATATATCCTTTATTAAAATAATAGTTAAACATCATCTACATATGGGGAGATAATATAAAATCACAAAACTTAAGAGAAAAGACCATTTAGAGTAAGATTTAGTGATAATCCCCAAGAACACATTGACACCATTTTGCCTGTTCTTGTTCGCTGTTTTGCATAGCTCAGATGTTTTGTGGTGTTCAGCTTTATGTGAACCTAGGGAGTTTCCTATGGATTGGTTTGCCGTTTCCTTCTCCAATGTGTCCCCATGCCTTAGATACAATAGTAAGGATCATTTCCAAGGCAAAAAAGTAGTAAGGGCTTGGCAATTGGGGTCAGGTGCCATGCCCAGTATGGCACAGCTAGGAAATGTCTGAGGCTAGATTTCAACCAGACCCCTGTAGCTCTAAGCTTGGCTGTGTAACCTCTGAGCCACCTCACTGCCCCCAGACTTTTTTTTAAAAGTTATAGCTTTCCCCCTTTTGAACTTGTAAAAATCCAAAATAACTTTGGTTTGTAAACAGTAATTCCCTCTTAAATCCCTTGAAGTAACAGAAACACTCTAGACTCTAGAGTGCTAGAGTAATACAAAACTAAGACTGGGAACTGTGTTATGTAAACGGTCAAAAGGGACTTGCTTGTGGTAACTAGGTCCCAGTCGAGGTAAAGTGGAAAAAGTAGACAGACATCATGAATGGAATGATTTCTGCACAGATTGTTTGCAGATTTTCCTGCCTGACCCTAGATTCTACTGACCTTTAATCTCTCATCTCCTTTTGCCTACTGGCCAAGTCACACTGGAGGTCCTTTGAGCATTTAAAATTCATTGTGTTCTAAACAGAACTCCTGAGATGTTCCCCAAGCCCACCTCTCTCCCAGACACACTGTTTTTGTCAAAGGCACTAGTTACTCAGGTCTGCAGCCTCAGTCATTCTTTCACTTGCTTTCACTCAAGCCAAATATTATATTCATTGCCAAGTCTTATTGATCCTATCCTCACAGTGTCTCCTATTCTCCATTCATTCTCTATTCCCTAGTTCAGAGTTTCGGTTCTCTTCAAATATTCAGTCAATCAGAGGTAGCAAGGTGGCTCAGGAAAAAGAGTGCCAGGACCAGCCAGGGGAAGTCTAAGGCTCAAATCTGGCTTCAGACACTTCCGTGCTGGGTGATCCTGGGCAAGGCAATTAACTCCAATTGCCCAGTCCTTACCACTCGTCTGCCTGGGAACCAACACTTTGTGTCAATTCTAAGATAGAAGGGAAGGGTTTAAAAAATAAATGAATAATCAATCAATCAATAAGCATTTATTAAGTATCATGCTATATTGTGATGGTTTTTAGAATTGGCCTCCCTGCTTCAAATCTCTCCTTTCTCTAATATCCCTTCTATATAACTGCCTTTGGTGGTGATGGAATACTATCGCACTGTAAGAAACAATGAGCAAAAGAAATGCCTGAAAAAGTTAAAGGATATGGTCTCAGAACCAGCAAGTGGCAGAGGTGGGATTGGAACCTGGATCTTCCTAACTTTGAGACCCTTTTTGCCATGCTTTCTCTCATTGAATGAGATCCAACCGGTCCTCTTTAACAACTTTCAGAGACTGGAAGTCTGCTCAGAGCATTAAAAGCTTCAATCTTTGATCAGGCTCCAAATCTAGCTTGTTCTGGAATTTAGGTTTGAATTCAATGAGTGCAAAAAAAGCTCACTTTTACTCATATATTAGGAAAAAAAGGCATTGGGTAATTCGTGGTTTTATCAGGCAGTTCAAGGTATTCATGCAGGAGTGGCCAGAAGCCAGCTGGGTACTTTCATCTGTAGATTCTTTAAAAGAGACATCATGTAAAAGTTCTCTTAACTTGTTCTTTTGATGTGAGAGTTGAAAGCATGACATTATCACCATTCACCAAAAAGGAATCTTTAATCTAGTTGGCCTTTGACTCAAAATCCAGCAAGTAATTATGCAGCTGCTGGACTTTGGGGCTTTGCCATGTGTCCCTTCTGAGGCTCATTGTGAGCTCTAAAGTGTGGGTGTGTGGGTGTCTCCATAAACTGTACATATACCTGGTGTAAAAGGGGGGCGGGTCCCTTTGAATTACAAGCAGCTGTACTGGGAAGGGGATACCAGGAGCCATTAGTTCGACTCCCTTCCCTCTGGAAGATATTCAATAATTATGGGGATAATTTGCATAAACAGATCCATACACCCTGGAAGAAGATGGGAGCCGGGTTTGAGAGCAGAAGACATCCCCCTTAAAGCTTGAAGAAAGAGGAGACAAATAGGATGGACTCAGTGTCATCAGACCCAGAATAGAGAACAGAATCCAGTTTGAGCAAGGAAAGAAAAAATTTCTTTCATGATTTCCTTTGGGAGTAGGGGTGAATAGAAAAAAGAGAGAACTACCAAAATTTCTGTATTGCTTCTCTTTTTCTTTGCAAAAGGAGAATGATCTTTGGACTTGTTATAGCTAATAAATATTTATAGCCAAGCTGTTATGGGATAAATATTATTGGTAAAGGTCGATAAAAGTTGCTGAGAGCAGTTTGGTAAACCAGTGTCCTCATTTATTTGGAGGAGAGGTGTTGGAAGCCATTGAGAGACACAGGGTCTTTAATAGATATTTTTTATCTGGACCCCATCAAAGTTAATATAGCTGACAGGGTCATATATTGACTCGTTTGACCTGAAAGGATCGAGTCAGACAATGGAAGGCCTATCTAAGAGAAAAAGCTGGACCCCTCCCGATGGCTCCTTTTATCATTAAAACATAGTAATTTAGTTTTTAGGATAGCCTCAAGTTTGTAATAGGTAACCTCTGGGAAGAAGATGAAGACCAGCTTGAGTGACAGATCATCAGTTGTAGAACTTAGAATTTACCCAGGTGGCATGAGACAGGGGCAAAAGACAGTTGAGACCACCACTATAAAAGCCCAGGGGCAGAAGACTTCAGGGTCTCATTTTTGAGAAGGGGCTCGTGGATGGTGAAGGATGGGTAGGCCTATAGACCTGCATATCCAGCACCTGTACCTGATTGTCTCATTATATCCATTGATCTAGTACTGAACAAGGCTGAGAGATAAACATCAACACCTGCTATCAAGAAGAATCTCATAATCCCCTCCTTTCACTTAGTCTGGACCACGGCTAGGTCTGACCAGGGTCTGGGAGAGAGAGAAGCCTCTCAAACCAGCTGCCAACTTGTTACTTGTGGATTAGCCCAATCTAACTCCCATAGGTTTAGCATAGCCATCCCCAACACCACTTTCCTTATCCTGAATCCTACCCCTTTGAATTATAGCATTAAACCCTTTGAAACATAGTTCAAGTAAAGACTGATTTCATTCAAGAGCAAGTGAATAATTACAGTCAAAGGGGAAAGGGGAATTTACCTAAATCACAGTCATTTGGTGTTATCCAACTCAATACCAATACTATCCTTATTACAAACCTTTATCCTCTAACCTAACCCCAAGCCAGGGAACCAGAGGAGCTGTGTGGAACAATATACAGCTCCTCACTTGATAACTTTGGCTTGGGCACTATTTGTGGGGTCAAGTGCTTAGCTGAGCTGATCATTCACAAGCCCTAGGGGTTTTCAGCACATCTTGGTGGCCACTCAGGCATCTCTATCCTCAGCCTAGATCCATTTGCCATCTAGGGACTTGGGCCAGCTTGTCAGGCCCATCTAACAGAAGCACCATACCACCCTGTATAACAAGTTTTATAGAAAGCCTCTAAATACCGTATAGTAAACCAGCAGTTAAGGAGTTAAGAGTTTTCCCCCAAACAGAAAAAGGCAGATACTGCCCTGGCCCTGTATCTATCTCCTGACAGCCCAAGGTCAAAGTAGCAGAGTGAGACACCCTTCATATTCAGCCAGGCACTTTCCACACCACACAATCTTAAAGGTTCATTCTTTAATGTATCTTTCAAAGTATGGACATTTTTATTAAAATAGAATGTTAGATAAAATAAGTCTCAAATTTTAACCTTGGACCCTTGTCTTATCCTGGCATAATCTATATGTGAAAAAACTTGTGTGTGAGGTAATTCTGTAACCTTTATTGTCTGCACAACTGCAGATTCCTTTGTGCTTTGTGTGAAATGACTTTTTTTTAAATTTTTTTTTTTAACCCTTGTACTTCGGTGTATTGTCTCATAGGTGGGAGATTGTAAGGGTGGGCAATGGGGGTCAAGTGACTTGCCCAGGGTCACACAGCTGGGAAGTGGCTGAGGCTGGGTTTGAACCTAGAACCTCCTGTCTCTAGGCCTGACTCTCACTCCACTGAGCTACCCAGCTGCCCCCTGTGTGAAATGACTTTTGAATACTGTATTTAATAAACCCCAAGCTCAATGTCTGATGGAGCAGCCATGAGCTAACCATTGGATGACTGTTCTCAATTTTCTGCTTCTTCCTTATTTTCTGATGCCACTTCTGGCCATTCAAATCCTTGTTGATATTAGAGCTGGTCCTCTATAGAGAGGTAGGGATAGGAAACAGGAGGTAGGGAAAAGGATAGTCTATCTCTAAATCTTATACTAAATCTTAAAAACCAAATTCTATACTAAAATCTCTAAAGAATCCTACTTCTAACTGCCTTACTTGGAGGATCTTCTTGCCCAGCAAAGCAGGCCTACTCTGTCTAACATATTAAATTTTCTAACTATCTTAACTAACCAATTGATGAACATTAATTAATAAGTCTTTAACTTCTCCAACCTAGTATCTGGAAACAAACTGTCAGAAGTAACTATCAGATCCTCTTGACAGTCACTGACACCTCCCTGATCTCTCCAAATCCAGAGAGAAGGACTTTCTTAACTGAATTTTTCTCCCTTTTATAATCAGTCTCTTAAAGTGACAGAAGGTGAGAACTGTCTGCTCTGCCTCTTAAATCAATAGAGTGATATTAATAAAACTTCCTTTAACATAGAACTTCTGCTCTTAATGAGACAGAGTAAACTTAACAAAACTCCTTATAACGGACTGGAAAAGAGAAAAAAAAAAAGACTAAAAGAGAGTTAAAGCCCCCAAATTATCAGTAAATTTGAGATCATCTTGTTATCTTCATTGAATTACAGTTACCTTAGGGCACTGAAGGAAATAGAAGGTGTAGTTGCTAAGTCACTGTCAGTGGTTTTAGAAATATCTTGGAGATATGTAAATGTCTTGATTAAAAAAAAAGGAAAAATATAGATTCTTCATATACTAGGCTAGTGAGCTACACTTTGATTTCAGTCATTTTTTGAATGCATTATTGAATGGTATAGTTTGTGAACATTTAGAAAGGGAAGCAATGATCATTAAGAATTGACAGCTACTTAAGAAGAGCTCATTTCCAAGGCATTGCAGGATCTCTCAAACTCAAGAATATTAACTCAATTCTACCTTCTCTCATAGACCAGGAGCCTGGCCTACTGGCCTACTGGCTTACTGCTTCAGTATCCCTGCCCCTGGCCTCTTCTTTGTTGCTATTGATATCATCTTACAATTGGATTTTGGTTGTATTTAACAATTTTCAGCAATTGAAGGTACTAAGGGGTCCCATCTGTAAAAAAGTCAGGGAGACAAGGGCTACATTTGGAACAACAATAATAACAATAGCAAACATTTCTATAGCATTTAGTGCCATACATTTTACAATTATTCTCTCATTTGATCCTCACAATAGCTCTGGAAGGTAGGTACTATTATCCCCATTTTACAGAAGAGAAAACTGAAAAATGAACAGAAGTTGTCCAAGATCACACAAATAGTGAGTGTTTGAGGTTGGATTTGGACTCAAATTTTCCTGACCCAAGGCCCCGGCTTTCCTTCCAAGGAGCAAATGTCTTTTAATTTACCTATGATGTCCAAGTGCCAAGCGTAGCCCTGGTGATCACCAGCCAGGACTTGGAGTAGGATCAGGACTTTGATGAGAAGACAACAGAGTAGAACTCTTGCTCCATGTAATGGGTCTTAACAATTTCTGAATGCTATTTTCACAGCTTAGAGCAAAGGGGTTGTGAAGGTGTATGCTCAGAGGAGGAAAGAAGTTGACTTTGTGGGTGAAGCTGACCTGGGCAGAGTTCTTTTGGCTCACACAGTTTTAGGCTGGGTGTGTAAACTCCGGGTGTTCGGTTTTCAGTTACTTGAACCTCAAGGGCTAAATGTAAAAGAAGCTTCACATTTTTCCATAGGCATTCTTCCTTGTTTACTGTGACCTCTCCCAGCGCCTCCTGCTATGAAAAGCTATTTTTATTTAACAAGAAAGCAGTTGCTACACTCATGGCATAGCTGATCTGTCAGGATGAGGGTGGGGGGAGAGACTGGTATCAGCTTGAGCAACGATGATTCTGAACAAGCAGAGGCTCGGGAAAGCACAATGATGAAAGCCAGGGGGATGGATAAAAAGCCAGTTGTAGTTCTTAGTTACTTTAGGTCCCGTAACCAGGTTTCAAGCCTGTTGTTC
Organism: Gracilinanus agilis; assembly: GCF_016433145.1. Taxonomy (NCBI): domain Eukaryota; kingdom Metazoa; phylum Chordata; class Mammalia; order Didelphimorphia; family Didelphidae; genus Gracilinanus; species Gracilinanus agilis. The sequence continues at coordinate 150,406,799 of NC_058131.1, forward strand.
ACACTTCAGATTAACCACAGATAACCACATTCATTTATCAAAACTCCAAATGACTGTTATTTCCTGCTTTCAAGGGTAGGTCACCATGTCTTCACAATATGCCTCATTAACCATTGATTGTTTGCTTCTTGTGCATTCATAAATTATTAGAAAAGCACAAATTGTGTTTATAATGCTGTTTCTTGGCCACTAGAGTTCCTAGACACAGACGTGTAGATAAAAGTGTAGAATTGCAGCTTGATCCCTTTGATAGTTGACATTTCCTTGGTGAGGTATAGAACTAGGAAAGCATATGGGCTGAATGAAGGTGGGGAAGAACCAGGGGTGCCCCCTTAGAGCAGGAATTACTCAGGTTTAGAATCTTGGGGTCATCAAACGGTTATCCCCTCTCTTATAATCCCACTTTAGGACCAAATATAAATTCCTTTTTTTGGCATTCGAAACTCATTACAATATGGCTCCTCTCCACTTCTGTCCACCCTTTCCCAGCCCACTCTCTCTTTTTCTTTTCAAGGTCCTAACTGCCCAACAATGCTTGCTTTTACTTTTTAATGACATGCATTGGAAATGAAGGACTTTTTACTTTCACCTTACCACCATTCTTGATCCAATGTATATGGACAACCCAATGCCTTTTATTGTTAATAAATCACCATGTTAATCACCAGATTCCATTAAACAAGCATGTATGAAATACCAAAGATGTGCCAGGAAACAAGCATGTATGAAATGCCAAAGATGTGCCAGGAACTTGGGACACAAAAATGCAATAGATCCTATAGGTCAAGATGATGTTGTTTTTGTCTGTGTAGTGAGGGATTCTGTCTCCCAAGTGCTCCCTTCAGATATGCTACCTTGTGAGATACTGAGGCTATGGTTTAAAATGTAAGACTTGCACTGTCACAATTCTGGGTAAATAAACCACCAGAGAAACTTACCATTGGAAGAGTGGTTTAAAGGGAGTCTTTTCCCCTTTGCCTTTTCTTAAACCTCATATATGCATATGTGTGCTTGCATGACTGAAAAAAATTGTCTACAGAGAGTTTTGAACTGCTTATCTCGACTGGTCAAGAAAATAGAATAACAATGTGGAAATCTAGAGCGTTTCTTAACTTTTAAGCTAAATTTCCCATTATCAGTGTGTGTGTGTGTGTGTGTGTGTGTGTGTGTGTGTGTGTGTGTGTATGAAACCTTTAGAAAATTCCTGGGTTTGACCTTTAATAGTAAGCTCCTCTTTGGAAAAGTTGCCTTTTGAGGCAGCAAGGTGGCTCAGTGGATAAAAGACCAGGCTTGGAGACAGGAAATCCTTGGTTCAAATTTGACCTCAGATATCTTCTAGCTGTGTGATCCTGGGCAAGCCTCTTAACCTCAGTTGCCTAGCCCTACCCCTCTTCTGCCTTGGAACCAGTACTTAGTATCAATTCTAAAACAAGAGGTAAGAGAAGAAAGAAAGGAAGGAAGGAAGGAAGGAAGAAAGGAAGGAAGGAAGGAAGGAAGAAAGGAAGGAAGGAAGGAAAGAAGAAAGGAAGGAAGAAAAAAGTAAGCACTTAATGTTTATTAACTTTAAATTAATTTAAATGCTTCCCACCTCTCTCTATCTGAAAATTTTCCCTTTCTCCTAAAATTTTCCTAGAATACTTTGTCTGGAGTTTTCTTCTGCTCCCAGTCACTTTTTACCTTGAACATTATACTTATTTCTGTTATATTTATATTATATATGCATATATAATAACATATGCACATATAAGATATAATAATATATACATACATAATACAATTATACTTATGTATGTTGTATTTCCCAGGAGAAATGTAAACTCCTCAAGGGCAGGGACTGGCTCATTTTTGTCTTTATATCCTCAGCACCTAGCAAGAGCTTAAAATGTTTATCAAATTATTGAATAGTTTGTATCTTGAAATCTCTCCTATATGCAATATATTAGCTTCTGCAATGAAAATGGATGACTGAATGGATAAAACCCAACATGGTGGAGATGACACAGGAAATCCAAGGGAGAGGGAGGAAGAGAGGGTGGTGGAAAAGCAGGAGAAAGGAAGAGAAGAGGAAAAAGAAAGGAAATGGAATAGAAAGAAAGAAAGGAAGGTGGTCTAGAATTATAGTTGAGGGCAGAAACCTAATAAGGAACTAATTCTACACCAGCTGGATCAGATCAAGAACAAACCTTAGACCTCCTTAATCGTAGAGTCTTTCCTCTGCGATTATCCCCAATTTATCCCACACAGACTTTGTAAATCATTATTTGCATGTTCTCTCCCCAATTAGAATATGAGCTTCTGGAGAGCAGAGACTTTTTGGGGGGGGTTTTCTTTGTATCCACATTGCTTGGCACAGTACTAGACTCTGAGTAGATGCTTAATAAATGCTTGTTGCCCAACTAACTTTACTGCAATATTTTAGAGAGAGACTCGAGGATGGAATTGAGACTAGACTTTCTATCCCTCTAGATCAGTGGTTCCCAAACTTTTTTGGCCTACTGCTCCCTTTCCAGAAAAAAATATTACTTAGCCCCCTGGAAATTAATTTTTAAAAAAATTTTAATAGCAATTAATAGGAAAGATAAATGCACCTGTGGCCATCACTGCTTCCCTGGATCGCTGCAGCACCCACCAGGGGGCGGTAGCACCCACTTTGGGAATCACTGATCTAGAGCAAGGCTAACAGAGAAGTTTTTTAATTCAACCTCAGGATGACAAAGATTATCAATGAATATAATGAGAAAACCCAGATATAGACTATAAACAAAGAGTAGAGACATTATCGATGATGCAGTTGAATTCATATGTAGCATCAGTCCCAGCAAGTTGACATCCAAATGGGACATGGTTGGTAATGTGAGCCCTTGATCTTGTTTATCCATAAAGGCTATGCGTATGAAATTAGACCAAGGGGGACTTTTTAAACTTAAAATTATCTTTGGAATTCCTGAAGCCTCTTTTTGCCCCCTGAAGGTAAAGCTTGCTGCTTAATTAAAAAATGAGTGACTTTATTTTTACCAATCCTGAGTGAGTAGGGGGATACTGATGCCTTCAACAGAAAGGGAGTTAAAGGAGTGTTAGAGTCTCTAGGGGAAAGAACAAGTTCTGCTTTGGAAAGGTTGAGTTTCAGATGCTGGTGAGATATTCAAGTGAGGATGTCCAGTAAGTAGCTGATGGTTCAGGGGAGAGATCTGGGCTGGATTTATATATAACAGATAATAGTGCATGCACAGAGTTCATTGATATGCTTTACTGGTTCAAATTTCCCATGTAGAAGAGCCTAGAAAGCTTCCTTATGAGAGAGTTATAATGGTATTTATTGGGAGTGCATTGGAGAGATATTGGAGCATGAGTAGGTATTCTGCAAATGATTATAGTCTAGTAATCAGGAGAAGATTTTTCAATTGATTGCATAGCTAGAACTGAGGGCACCTTTAAAGAAGTAAGAAAGGAAAGAAATATGCATTTACAAATGCTCATTATGTTACAGGCACTGTGCAAAGCACTTTATCATAGCTTGTTTGATCCTTACAACAATCTTGTGAAGTAAGTCCCCATTATTATCCCCATTTTACAGTTGAGGAAATGAAGCAGACAGGATAAATGACTTGCCTAGAGTCACACAGCTAGCTAATATCTGAGGTGGGATTTGAACTGAGGTCATCTCATCTCAAGGTCCAGCACTCAAGTTAGCCTTAGCCATTTTCTTTGGCTGTGTGCTAGAGCTGAATTCTTTCCTGATAGTGTCCAATAAGACGATACTAAAAGTGGGGATGCTTTAGAGAGCCTATTCTTCTCTGAGGCCTTTTGACCCCATGAAACAAGCCTTGGTACTTGGGCTTTGCATTTTGTTTGTTTGTTTTTCCATTCTAGGTAAAGACTTTGGAACCTACCATCTTTTAGAATCAATTCTAAAGCTTCCAAGGCAGAAGAGTGATAAGGGTTGGGCAATGGGGATTAAGTGACTTGCCCAGGGTCACACAGTTGGGAAGTGTCTGAGGCCAGACTTGAACCCAGAACCTCCCATCTCTAGGTGGAACCTCTCATCTTGTGAGTTTCAAAAGAAGAGTAACCATCTGGGTTTCCTAGAATCTAAGTCTTCTAAAACTAAGTATTTTGTCATTATGACATCTAGGTTATGCAACCAGCTCAGCTTTGGTGCCCAGAGAAGCAATGAATGACTTTTGGGAGTGACCTACATGATCCACCCTAGTGGTAGTTGAGACAAGGGCTCACATGACCAACCATATCCCGTTTGGATGTCAACTTGCTGGGACTGATGCTACATATGACCTAAACTAAGTTTTAGCCTACTTTCCTCACAAACTGGGGTAGGATAGAGGAGAGTGTGAGTCAAGTTGTTGGAGGGAATTATTTGTATTTTTCTTGTTGCATACTTCTGAAGTAAATGTCCCTTTGTAAAGCGGTTATGTGCAACTGTGACACTAGACACTGGCACTTAACAGTGGGGGGAACATAGCTGGGAAAGGCATGAACCTATGGCAGTAGAGAAGGACCCACAAATCCCTCAGGACTCTGTCCCCAGGACCTGGTATTTGACCTGGTTCTGAAATAGTCTATATTCACCAGAGAATACACTATTAAATGATAACTGAAATTATGGAGTAGAAGACAATGGTAAAGAGAAAGGGAGAGGGCATAGGAAATGAATGACCTTTGTGATGTCCATGAAACATGAGCAGAAGAAGATGATGATGATCCAGGGAAAAGAGACAGAGGAGGTGCTGTCAGACAGGTTGCAGGAAAATGTCTATCAGATCTGGTTTTTGTAGATTCTATTTAAGCCTGTAACTTCCTCAATCTTTTCGTTTGACTTCCCATACTCTATATTTATGGTGTTAAAATTAATTTCCTATTATTGTTATTTTTCTAGTTCTTTTTTTGCAACTTAGTCAACATTTTTTGGTCAATCCAGTGGCATACCTTTGTTGTCTACATTAGGTGTTTATTTAATGTTGTAATTCTCTGTTCTTTAAGCACAATAGCATTATCTAATTCCCTTATTTAGCTCCTTTAATTCTTTCTAATTTGAATCCACTTCTGTCTACAACTACAGATTTTCTGTGCTCAGCTGAAGTAGGACAAATTTTAGTCCAACCTCTCTCTCACTTGTTTATTCATCTTTCTGTATTAAATGTTTTCCTGTATGAAGCTTATTGTTGAATTGTGTTTTTTAATTTATTCAATAATCTCTTTTACTTTTGGAATGAAATTCAATCTATTTACATTTTCTATTACAATGATTAAATTTGACAACTTCAGTTAGGTGGTCAGTGTATCTGGGTGGTGCAATGTATACTGTACCAGATCTGGAGTCAGGAAGATCTGAGTTCAAATCCATCTTTAGACATTTACTAGCTATATGACCCTGGACAACTCACTTAACTCTTAATTGCCTCATTTCCTCATGAGGACACTCTGGAGAAGGAAATGACAAATTGCTCTAGTACTTTTGCTAAGAAGACACCATGATCTCAGATCTCTCAGAAAGTAAAGTGGAACTAGAAAGAATCCACTGGTCACTTCCTAAAATAAAAACCTTCAAATGAACACTCTTAGGAATGCCTTGGTTAATATCAAAAGTTTCCATGTCAACAAAAAAATTCTGCAAGCAACCAAAAAGAAATAATTCAAATACAACGAAGTCAAAATCAGGATCTCATATGACTTAGAAGTTACCACTATAAAGTAATAGAGAATTTGCAATGTGTTATTCTGGGATCCAAAATATATAGGCTTATAGCCAAAAATAACTCACTGAGAAATTCTAATATAATTCTATATGACAGAAAAATGGATTTTAATGACATAAAGAATTTCCAAACATTCCTGATGAAAAGATCAGAGCTGTGGAAAAAATTTAAAGTTCAAACACAGAAGTGAAGAGAACAACAAAAAAAGGTAAATACAAATAAACAATGATAAAGGTTTAAATAAGGAAAAACTGATTACATTAAAATAGAGGAAGATAACATGTGTTCCCCTCTGATCCCTATCATCAACTGGGCTCATAGAGGGTTTATAATTAGACAAAGCCCTGGAAGTGATTCTGTTCTGCTTTGATGATCTTAAGAATGGAAAGAGAGGGAAAGAGAAATACACTGTAGGGTTTGAAGGAGAGTGGGCTAAGGAAAATTATCTTACAATGCAAGGAGCCACTCAGAGAAATAGGGTCTTTATCAGGGTCCCATCAAGGTCAATAAAGATAGCAAAACCCTGTGCTGATTCTTGTGGCCTAAAAATCGGGCCACAGGATGGATGGTTTACCTAATCTGACCCCTCTCTGTGAATCCCTTCTGATCAACACTTTTTATTATTGAAAGTATTATAATCTAGATTTTTAGGATAGCCTTAAGTCCTATAGAAATCCTCTAAGTACTCTATAGTAAACCAGCTTTTAATGAGTTAACAGCCCTTTCCCTCTGTAGAAACTAGCAGAAGCTGCTTGTATCTTTTTCTCTCTGCTTCAAACATCCCAAGGACGTTTGCATGGCAGGTCCAAGCAAATTCCACTCTCACTTTAGTACCTTCCCACACCAAGCTGTACCCCACAATCTTAGAGGCTCATTCTTTAACATACCTCTTGAAGTATAGGAAAGCTTTTACTAAAATAAAACTTGATAAAGTAAGGCCTTGGTAACCTTGAGCTCTATCTAGAATAAGTGTAATCTACATGAGAAAAAATTTGTGTGTTATATGCCAACTGTTTTGTAATTCTTATAACCTTGAGTTTCTATACAGCTTTGATTTAAAATGTACTTTGTAAAAAACTGCTCTTGAAAAAAATGTATAAAATAAAGCACAAGCTCAGGGGCTGTTGGAGCAGTCATGAGCTAATGTGTTAGTCTGAGAGTTCCCAGTTTCTGCTTCGTTCTTTCTCACCTAAACTGTACACATTTCCAGACCCCTGGAGCTGCTGGCTGGCTTCCAGCATTACAATAACCAGGGAGCACAAGTAGACATCTATATAAAAACAAGGAGAAGAGCATCGAGGAGAACAGCTGACACTTGAACCTCAGTCATCTGAACTAGTCAAAGAAAGAAGAATGCATATATATATATATATATATATATATATATATATATATATACACACAGAATTGTCTTCAGAAATATGTTTCACTCCACAGGGAAATGGGAGGGAAAGGGGAGAAGGAGGAAGGAGAAAAGAGAGGGATAGTAGATTAGGAGAGGGATTAGTCCTCAACAAAACAATTTCTAAAGATATACAAAAATATTTATAGCTCTTTTTGAGGTGTCAAAGAACGGGAAATCTCAGGGGTATCCATAAATTGTCAAATGGATGAATGTTAGTATAACATTCATCCAGGATCCTAGAAGACTAAAAAGGAAGCATGCATTTCACCTCCTGATAAAGAGATAGGGGAAAATAATATAGGATGAGACAAAATTTTTTTAAACACATCTTCTGTCTTAGAATCAATACTGTATATTGGTTCTAAGGCAGAAGAGCAGTAAGGGTAGACAATGGGGGTCAAGTGACTTGCCCAGGGTCACACAGCTAAGAAGTGTCTGAGATCAGATTTGAATCTAGGACCTCCTGTCTCTGGGCCTGGCTCTCAATCCAATGAGCCACCTAGTTGCCCCTGAGACAAATTTTTTTAGTACATAGACACTGTGGAAATTTGTTTTGATTGACTGTGCATATTTGTAATTGGTTTTGTTTTTCTTATTTTCAGAATGGGAGGTGAGAGGGTGAGAAGGCAGATATTGATTGATTAAAACAAAAAAGAAGAAAACTTAGATACTCTGGTCAACATAATGACCAACTATAATTCCTGAGGACTCATGATGAAACACTCTGCACAACTCTAGACAGAGGTGAAGCACTCTTATGTGCAGATGGAAAAACATTTTTTTACTCATGGCCAATGTGAAAATTTGTCTTGATTATACCTGTTCATATCAGGGAGTTAGTTTTTCTTACTTTCTCAATTGGATGAAGAGAGTGGGAAGGAGAGAAGGAGTTAGAGAAGGCTAATTTTTGTTACAAAATAAAATGTAATGAAAAAATAAAACCCTTCATAATCTGTTTCTTCCTGTCTTCCCAGTTTTTTTACTGTTCTTTATACACAATGAATGACACTGATCTCCTTGTTGTTCGTGGAGCATGAGACTCTATCACCTGACTCTGAGCATTTTTACTAGCTCCTATGCTTGAAACTCCCTTCCCTCCTCATTTCTGCCTTGTGGTTTCCCTGACTTCTTTTGAGCCTTTACTAAAGTCCTACCCTCTACAAGAAGCCTTTCCTGGTGCTCCTGAATCTCAGTACCTTCCTTTGAGAATATCCTTGATGTACCCTGTACATATCTTCTTTGTCCATAATTGTTAGCAAGTTATCTCCTCCATTAGACTGTGAGCTCCTTGAGAGCAAAGACTGTCTTCTGCCTTTCTTTGTATCCCCAGTGGTTAGTTTGGCACCTAGTGGGTGCTTAATAAATACTAGTTGACTTACTACTTGGCACTGGTAGAAACCTAAATAAAATTTATTCTTTGTGAGTCAATCTAAAATTCTGTACTTGCTAGAAGGAACATATGTCTTCAGTCATTTCTACTGTCTCCCTCTTCACTGTGGAGGAGCCTCAGCCCCTAGGAGATCTTTTTATTTTTTATTTTTTATTTTATTTTTTTTATTTTGAATATTTTCCCATAGTTACATATTTCACGTTCTTTCCTTCTCCCCCGAACGCCCCCCTCCCGTAGCCAATATGCAATTCCACTGGGTTGCTACATGTATCATTGATTAAGACCTAATTCCATATTATTGATAGTTGGACTATGGTTATTGTTTAGTATCTACATCTCCAATAATATCCCCGTCAGCCCACGTGTTCAAGCAGTTGTTTTTCTTCTGTGTTTCTACTTCCACAGTTCTTCCTCTGATTGTGGCTAGTTTTCTTTCTCATAAGTCCCTCAGTCTTGCTCTGGATCCTTGCATTGCTGCTAGTAGAGAAGTTCATTATGTTTGATTGTACCACAGTGTAATCAGTTTCTGTATACAACGTTCTCTTGGATCTGTTCCTTTCACTCTGCATCAATTCCTGGAGGTCATTCCAATTCACATGGAATTCCTCCAATTCATTATTCCTTTGAGCACAATAGTATTCCATCACCAACAGATACCACAATTTGTTCAGCCATTCCCCATTCAAAGGATATTCCCTCATTTTCCAATGTTTTGCAACCACAGAGAGTGTGGTTATAAATATTTTTGTACAAGTGTTTTTCCTTATTATCTCTTTGGGGTATAAACCAAGCAGTGCTATGGCTAGATCAAAAGGCAGAGAGTCTTTTAAAGTCCTTTGGACATAGTTCCAAATTGCCTTCCAGAATGGTTGGATCAATTCACAACTCTACCAGCAATGCATTAATGTCCCAATTTTGCCACATCCCCTCCAACATTCACCACTTTCCTTTGCTGTCATGTTAGCTAATCTGCTAGGTGTGAGGTGGTACCTCAGAGTTGTTTTGATTTGCATTTCTCTAATTATAAGAGATTTAGAACACTTTTTCATGTGTTTGTTGATAGTTTTGATTTCTTTATCTGAAAATTGCCTATTCCTGTCTTTTGCCCATTTATCAATTGGGGAGTGGCTTGATCTTTTGTACAATTGATTTAGCTCCTTATATATTTGAATAATTAGACTTCTGTCAGAGTTTTTTGTTATGAAGATTTTTTTTCCCAATTTGTTGCTTCTCTTCTAATTTTGGTAGCATTGGTTTTGTTTGTACAAAACCTTTTTAGTTTAATGTAATCAAAATTATTTCCTAGGAAATCTTATCTTTTCTCTTGAGCTACAATGCTAGTTTGATCAGCTGCCTTTTACTGGGATCAGGTTCCTCTTAAGCCTGAATACAACCAGAAGCTATTTTCAGCTTTCTCTGTAAGTGTGTTTCTAGGACAAATCTAGTATGGCTCCATCCTATAATCTCCTCTCTTTTTCCCACTGGTAAACTTCATGTACCTTGTCACCTCCAGAGTCTCAGACTTTCTGTCCTAACTGTGGGTGAGCCTAATTTATTTAGCCTAACTTTCTTTCCTTTCTTAATAGATATGATATTCATTTGTCTTTGTTAATTAATAGATTTTTTTTTGCCAAATCCTCTTTTCTCTTTCCTGCTGGAGAGACTGAAAAAAGTCTTATTCATTCTTTCTGTTTTTGTAGTATAGTCACTTCCCAGTATGACTCCTCCTTAATACTGTACCCTTCATTGTAATAAAGGAAAGCAAATGAAGAAAGCCAAGTGACACAGCTATTCCATCTGCAACATTCTGTCTTTGTATTCCCCCAATTCTCTTCTGAGAGGAGAGAATTGTTTCATCATCTTTTCTCCAAGATGTACCAAGATTGTCCACTATAATTACTTATTGTATGATTTCCATATTTATTGTTCTTCTCCTAGTTCTCCTTCTTTCAGTCTGCATCACATCTAAAAAGTGTCCTCATATTTCTCTGAATTCTTCCTTTTCACTGTTTCTTATGGTATGATGAGATTCCATTATCGTAATATGCCACAACTGGTTCAACTATTCTTTTAGTAAAAACCCTTACCTTCTGTCTTAGTAACAATTCTAAGTCAGAAGAGAGGCATGGGTCAGGGAATGGGAGTTAAGTAATTTACCCAGGTTCACACAGCTAGGAAGTGTTTGAGGCTGGATTTGTTGGTTTGGTTGTTGATATGGTCAATTATGTGGATGGTTTTCCTAATAGTAAACCATCCTTGCATTCCTGGTATAAATCCCACCTGATCATGATAGATAACCCTCATGATCACTTGCTGGAGTCTTTTTGCTAGTATTCTATTTAATATTTTTGCATCTATGTTCGTTAAGGAGATTGGTGTGTAGTTTTCTTTCTTTGTTTTTGGTCTGCCTGGATTTGGAATCAATACCATATTTATATGATAAAAGGAATTTGGTAAAACTCCTTCTTTGCTTATTTTGTCAAATAGTTTGTATAGTATTGGGATTAATTGTTCTTTAAATGTCTGATAGAATTCACTTGTGAATCCATCTGACCCTGGGGATTTTTTCCTTAGGGAATTCCTTGATGGCTTGTCAATTTCTTTTTCTAAAATGGGATTGTTTAAGTATTCAATTTCCTCTTTTGTTAATCTAGGCAATTTGTATTTTTATAAATATTCACCCATTTCACTTGAGGCAAGATTTGAACCCAGGTCTTTCTGACTCCAGGCCTGCTGCTTTATCCACTGTACCACCTAGCCGCCTCTGATTCAACTGTTCTTGAGTGGATGGGCATTCATCATCCTCAGTTTTGTTCTGTAAATATTTTGGTAGAATCTTGTTTCTTTTGAGGGGCACATTCCTATTAGTCTTCTAAGAAGCCATGTGTTATAGTAGCTAGAAGGCTGGACTTTTGAGGCTAAAAGACCTGAGTTTGAATCCTGCCTCTGATATTTACTAGTGGTGTGATTAGGGGCAAGTCATTTAACTTCTCTTCATAGTCTCAGTTTCTTTATTTGTATAAGAAGGATAATAATAGCTGGAGTACTGGCCTCACAATCTCAAGTGAGATATTATATGTAAAATGCTTTACAAACTTTAAAAATACTATATAAATATCAATTATTGCTAAGATTATTATTCCTTAGCTTCAATGCTTTCTCTCATCTATATAGGGTAAGACAGCTATTTCCATTTTTTGATGACAGCTCAGCGTTATTTGGATTTGTACTGATATGGCTTTTTCATTGAGCTTTGAAACATATCAAAGTAATATTATACTTGTAAGAAAACTGGTTGCTGAAAAAAGGGCACCAAGTAAGAATCCAGCCATTGCGTAAGGCTCTTAAGAGTCCTAAACTATTCCTTCAATGGGTAATAGCCGCAGGTTCTCTAAAGCTCCACATTCCATCGTCCATTATAAGAAACTGTCCCCAGAGAAGCTTGTGTATTTACTCTCCTGCTGTATTTGCTCCCCTGCTGAATCAGGGACTTGTTTAAACATGTTGCCTCCATAGGACTTTCCTGTACTGACCTGTTAATGATCCACATTGTATCAACCCCATCGGTATCTGGAGAAGTGACAAGGTGTACAGGGGAACACAATAGAAGGTCATTCAAACAATCTAACTTTACTATGAATGGTTCTGGAAAATGGCACATGATGAAATATCAAATAAATCTTTAGAGGACTCAGAACATCCCACTCATAGCCACAAGAATGCTTTTGGCAAAGAGAAGATTCAAAATCTTGGAATGGACCATATCTACAATCCAAAAACCAAGCATTAACTTTTTCTCTTCTAGCTCAGTAATATGGTCAGTAAGGACTAGGAGGCTGAATCCTGAGTTTTGATGAATTTAGTGAGATGTTGAAAGCAAGTGTTTAAATATGATGTTGTTGTTGTTCTGTGTCTGACTCTTCATGAACCCATTTGGGGTTTTTTGGGCAAAGATCCTGGAGTGGTTTGCTATTTCTTTCTCCAGCTCATTTTATAGATGGGGAACTTAAGCAAACAGAGTTAAGTGACTTGCCCAGGATCATACAGCTAGGAAGTGTCTGAGGCTATTTTAAACTCAGGGAGATGAGTCTTCCTGATCCCAGGTCTGTTGCTCTATCCACAGCTTCCTCTAGCTGCCCCATAAAGATTATAACTAACATTTGTATAGTGATTTAAGGTTTGTAAAGTGCTTTCCTTATTTTAGTTTATTTAGTCCTCATGAAAACCTTGTGAAGTAGGTGCTATAATTATTTTCATTTTACAGAAGAGGAAACTGAGACTGAGATGACTTGCCCAGGCTCACAAGGATAGCAAATGTTTGAAGTAGGCTTTGAACTCAAGTCTTCCAAACTCTAAATCAAGCACACTGTCCACTACACCAGAAGTGTCAAGACATATACAGCCTACAATACTCCAGAGGGTGGACTGAACCAGATCAAGAAGTAATTAGGTAGGGCAGGGAGGTGGCTTAATGGATAGAGAACCAGTCTTGAAAATGGGCAGTCACAGGTTCAAATCCAGCCTCAAATCTAGCTGTGTGACCCTAGGCAAGTCACTTAACCCCCACTACCTAGTCCTTATCACTCTTCTGCCTTGGAACCAATATATATTATTGATTCTAAGATGGAAGATAAGGGTTAAAAACAACACAAAAACTTGATTTTCAAACTCTGACAATGAGTGTCATTTCTCTGAAAGGCAGCAAGATGCAGCATTAAGACATGGAAAGTGATAGGCATCTACCTGTCTTTCTGGCAGGGTAGCTTGTTTTCCAGACAGAGGAGTTTTATTATAAGGCAAAGGGACAAATCATTTTGAATAGGAAATATTTTCCAACTCTCCTATTTAAAAAAAAATTCAAACTAACCCTGATGTATGTATTTTATGTGGCTCATTCTTCTGCCTCATTTTAAATTGTCTAGAAAAAGGTCAGTTTAGTTCTAAAACTGATTCAGTTAAGAGTAAGAATATCTAAATGTAGGCAGGTTTGAAGAATTAATGGCATTTGATTTGGTTCCTTTAAAAAAAAGGAAAATGTATAGGTACTTCAGGAAATCCATGAAGGGAAATGGACACTTGGTTAATAAGGCAGAGAAAGACAACTTGAGACTTAAAGAAGATACAGGATCTTGTGATCAGAGCTGTAGCCTGGCACAAGCAACACAAAATGTGCCAAGAACAGGCAGTTTGAAGATGACAGATCAAGAAAACAAGTTCAGAAGAGACAACTTGAAAGATGCCTTTAAATTAACTTTTAGGTTCATGATGTGAAAAATAATGCAAGAAGTGATTAAGAGATTTAGTTGAGTAGGAAGGGAAACTCCATGGCAACCTTTGATCCTCAATAGGGGAGGCCTTAGAATATCATTGCTGGTGAGACAAATGTCTTTCTCCTTAGGGGACAGGATGTGGCTAGAGATAAGATCACCTTGGGTGTGCTCTCAGGTGATGGGAGAAGCTCACAATCTGGTTTCTTCCTTTTTTTTTTTTTTTTTTTTTGGCGACTGCTTCTATCTTACTCAGGTTGGAAGTGCCATTAACAATCACAGGCTAATTCCCGGGAGCTTGTGATGTTTTATTTACTCTGCTTCCAGGATGAGTTGGTCCATTCCTGCACAGGCAGCCAGGTGTCCTCCCTTCAGGGACTCACCATATTGACTTCAGATTTAGGACACCTGATCAGTTTTATCCCTACTACAGTTAGGAACTCTCAAGAACTCTTCCAGGCTCAGTTACCACACCTGGTCAATTGGTTCCCATTTCAACTAATTAATTTTACTAACTAGGTGCTCAGCTCACTTTTGAAAGAACAAAAACATTGCCAGTCAGACTGTCAAAGTGGTAAGAACAGACTTTGTTGTTGTTGAGTCATATCTGACTCTTCATTTCTTGGCAGAGATACTGGAGTGATTTGCCATCTCCTTCTCCAGCTCATTTTGCAGATGAGGAAACTGAGGCAAACAGGGTTCAATGACTTGTCCAGGGTCACATAGCTACTAAATATCTGAGGCCAGATTTGAACTCAGAAAGATAAGTCATCCTGCTTCCAGACCTGACACTACCCACAATGCCACCTAGTTGCCCAGTTAAAATATAAATGTAACAGCATTTAAAATCACACAGTCTTTTAAAAGCATTGCTTAAAATTTTTTTGCACTTCAAATTCCAGGGCCCCATGGCAAAGTTCTAGTTCCCCTGCCCTAATTATAGCTCTGTTTATTGTCCTTGGTTATCTGGATCTCTAACATTTCATAGTATTTGTAAAGTATTTTTTAAACTTTTAACTTTTGTGTTGATTCACAATAGTGCTTGTTAAACTCAGGTTTTCTTTCTATAGAAGAGATGGCTCTTTTTGAGCTGGCGTGCATCATTGTACCCTGTGAAATGAGGACTCAGTACGAACAGCAGAAAGATCAACGAGTATTGGTTACAAACTCTAGCTATGAGTGCTTCAACCTGGGCAGTCCCATTTATGCACACTAACAGTGGGAAACATCTCAAAACATAAACACAAGACACAAAACACAGGGTATGGTGAGTCTAATTAAAGTATGAGTTCTACTCCATCTGGAGCACAATACTAGTATAAACCCCTCTAATGTGAGTCGCTCTCCCACTGGCTTGGCCTAGCCTGGTCTGGCCTTCCTCCCTGCCTAGGGGGAAAGGAGAGAAAGTCATTCTTTGGCTTCCTCACTGGTTCCTTCCCTTTCTGGGATCCCGAGTCTAAGCTTCTAAGGGAAACCTGCCTGAACTCATTCCTTAATGATTTACAAATTCCTACCAGTTGTGTCTTCCCCATTCCAGTGATACTGAACCTTTGACTGTCATTCACATTTCCTTCTCTGTCTCCCATTGCCTGCTCCCTTACCTCCATCTCTCTCCACTGTGCTCTTTGGAATGCCTAATCCATATGCAACAAAATTGCTTTCATCTGAATCTTTTATTTTCCAACCCAGTCTTCTGGTTCTCGCTTAGATCTAGCTTTCTCCTGACGACATAGCCCCTTTGGCCACGGCCCAAGTTCTACATTCACTTATTCCCCCTGACTCACCAGTTGAGGTGGGAGACTTGGAATAATCTTTGCTCCTCATGACCATTTTCAAAGTCTCCCTTCTTTCTAACTTTCCTATTACCATTGAGGATGCCACCATCTTCCCAGTCACTGAGACTTGCAATGTATGTGTTATTGTTGTCTTCTCACTCTTTCTCCCAACCCACATCCCATTTGTTGCCAAGTCTAGTTGACTTTTACCATTATAACATCTCTAACATCTCTTGTACATGCCACTTTCATTCCATAGACACTACTGCAGCATTTGTGGAGGCCCTCATTTTCTCTCACTTGGATGATTACTATAGCCTAATAGTCTAAGTCTTCCTGCCTTAAATCACCTCAGTCTCTTTTTAGTCTATATACGCAGCTGTAAAATCAGTCTTTCTAAACAAGTCTATGGCACTACTCTATGTAACAAACACCAGTGACTCCCTGTCACATACAGAGTAAAATCCTCTGTTTAGCATTCAAAATCCTTTATAACCTAACCTCTCCCTCCCTTTCAAGTCTTCATATACATTTTCCCTCCACATACTCTGAAATATAGTGACACTAATTTCCTTTACCCATTGAGCCTTCCCTTATAAAAACAACAACAAAAAAGAAAAATTAATTAAAACCAAACAACACATTGTACACGATGATACATGCAATAATCCACATTCATAACTCCCATTCCTGAAGTTGAGGGAGGGAAGGAAATGCATCTTATTAACTCTTCTCTGGAGCCCAGCTTGGTCAATATTATTATTACAGTATTATTATTACAGAAGTTATTATTACAATAATTATTACAGTTATTACAGTTTCATTTTGGCCTTCTTCCTATTTATATTGCTTTGGTCATTGAGTTTTCCTAGTTCTATTGACTTCATTGTGAATCAGATTATATGTCTTGTAGGTTCCTTTCCATTTTTCATATACACATTTTCTTATGGTATAGTAATAGCCTATCACATTAGTGTAGGTGCAAAGTCATTCAACAATTGATGATTTTTAAGGCCACTTCCAAGCCTCAATCCAATAATCTCATGACTAGATGACTATGAATTTCTTTCTAGCTCTAAAAGCCCATATCTTCGTTCAATGATAGGGGAGGGACATGAAAGAAAGAGGGAGTGATTTGTAGATATGTTTGATTTGAAGCCGAGCATGGTGTATACACATTTGTAATTCAAACTACCAGGGAGGCTGAGACTGGTGGATCTCTTGAGCTTAGGAATTCTGAGTTTCAATGGACTAAGATGATTCGGTGTCTGAAATAAGTATGCCATTAATTTTGTAAGCCCCAGAAGTGGGGTGGGGCACTATGTTGCCAAAGGAGGGGTGAAATGGAACGGCTCAAAGATTCTAAAGCAACTAGGTTGATAAAATGTTGGATTTGGGATCTACAAGTCTTGAGTTCATATGTGGTCCTAGACATTTGCTAGCTAGATGATCCTGGCAAGGTATTTTGAACTCTCTGTGCCACAGTTTCCCTATCTGTAAAATGTTGAAAATAATAGCATATATTCTCCCAGAGTTGTTATAAGGAGAAAATGAAATTTTTTTTTGTAAATTTGTAAAACATTTTGCAAACCTTAAAGCACTATATTAATGCTAGCTATCCTCCTCCTCATCCTCCTTCTCCTCATTCTATGCTGATCAAAATTGAGCTGGCCAGTGAATACACATATATTTAACACCTTGGTTAAGATAGGGACATCTAGTTTGGAGAGAAAGAAAGGAAGGAAAGAAGAAAGAAAGAAAGGAAGGCAGGAAGAAAGGAAGGCAGGAAGGAAGAGAAAGAAAGAACAAGGAAGGAAAGAAGGAAGGAAGGAAGAGAAAGAAAGAAAAAGGAAGAAGGAATAAAGGAAAAGAAAGAAATGTAGAATTGGGCTTTATCTTTGTGACTACCTAAAGATACTCCCTTTATAAATGTGCTGTTTCCTCTGACTAGATCTGGGTGGAAAAACCAGGGGCTATAATGGAAGTCTTTTAGTGTTCAGTGTTGTTGGGCTGAGCTAACTGGGACAGTAAAGTCTATAACAATGAAGTTTGTTCCTATGGGTCCAGAAACAAGAGAGTGATTCTACAGGAAGGTCAGTTCCTGGAATAATGAACATGAAATCAACCCAAATGGGGAGGGAAGTGTGTGCAAAGGAATTATGTACATTGAAAGATTAGGTTCACAATGTAGCTGTAGCAAGATTTACTTAAGGGACAGGGAGGAAATATAGTCTAAAGCTTGGCAGGGTTCAAAGAAAGTTGATATCTAACAAAGTCTGAATCTGACCAAAGCGAGTTTATATTGTGGCACGTTCCATGACATGAACATATCTGCAGTGTTTAAAACCTAGGGCTATAGCTGATGCTAATCCCAGCTCCTTGTACCCCTGGGTGAACTTCAGCAGTGGACAGCTCCCAGTTGCTGCCTAAACAGTTGTATCTAAAAGCAGATAGATCAGGGGAATCACTCACTCAGTCTCTTTCCCAGCACAGAATAGTGAGATGGGATCTGAATGATTGCCTTAAGTGAGTTATATGCTTGTAGTAAAAAGTTCTGCTTGGGTGTGACAATTCTATGAAAGATAGCAAAACTTTAAAATGCCAGTAATATGATGAAGTTTGTAATTTTTGCCCACGGTTGCCTTTGTCTAGTCCTGCTTTATAACTCAGATTTCTTTGATTGTGCTTAATTTTGAATCCTGAATTGCTAGATAAGTGGAGTAATTTGATTTAATGATCCATCCACAGTAATGGTAACAATTAAGAAGGCTTACAGAAGTAAAGAATGATTTTTGAGCAACAAATCTTCAAAGATGAATGCCTTCCTGGTTGAGACTGTAAAACTATTGTTTTAAGTCACAGAAGTTCAAGAGAAGTAGCCACAATACTCCATAATGGGCGGTAGTTCATCATGAATTCAGATTTTTTATTTCTCCATCAGATTTCAAAACAATTAAGTGAGTAATGGAAAGAGTGAATTTGTTCTTTTTTCAGATTCAATTACACGTGTGGTGTGAATAATGCTGCAGGGGTGGGCTGGGGTGTAATTAAGCAGAAAGATGGAACAATGCAATTTATGAACCAGTTCTAACCAGCTTGAGCCTTTCTCGGTATTGCTGCCCACTGAAATTCAATACTGAGTCAAGAGTATTTCTACTTCAGATTAAAGCTGAGGATAGATAAGAGCAAGTTCTATTTTTGGAGGGGTCACAGGTATGAGAAGTGAGGAATGATAGAATCTTAGAAAGTCAGAGCTGGAAGGAACCTTAAAAATTATTAAGTCCAGCTCCTTCATTTTATAGGTGATGAACCTGAGGCCCAAAGAGGGGAAATGAAAAACTCAAGATTACACAGATATTAAGTAGCAGAATCATGATATGAATCTGGTTCTTCTGGCTCTCACGACAGCCTTCTTTCTCTTATATCTTAATATGTATGTGTCTAAAACAGACCTCATTATCTTCTTTCTCTCTAAATTCATGAAATTTCCAAACCCACTCCTGTTTCTGTTTCTATTGAAGTTATAGCCATCCTTCTATTTCACTAGTTTCATAACCTTTGAGTCATTCTCAATTCTTCACTTTCTAGGTTTCCTAATATCTAGTTAGTTAATAAATCCTATTAGTTCAACCTCTGTGACACTCCACATATCCATATCCTTCTTTACATTCACATAGAGCTATACTCTGATTCAAGTCTTCATTGGTCTCCTCACTTCCTTTCTTTTCCTTCTCCAATGCAGCTTTCACATAGCTACCAAATTTATACACCTAAAGTACAGGTCTTACCATGATGTCCCCTTGCCCAAGAAGTCTCAATATCTTTAGGTTAAAACACAAACACTTCTGTTTCCATCTAAAACCTTCTATACTTGGCTCCAATCTATCCTTTCAGGTTGATTGCTCCTTACTCCAGTTCAATGATTCAATATTCTAGCCAAACTGACCTATTGTTTCCTAGAACATGGTGTTACATGTTCCACCTCCATTGCTCGGTAAAGACTGTCTTTATTCCCTGAAATCTTTATTTATTCCTCTTCCTCTTTATTGCTCTCTCTCAAAATCCCCAGCTTCATTCAAGATTTACCTCATGTGCCACCTCCTAAAAAATAGACTTTTCCTGACCTCACCCCCAATGTTTTGGTTCCTTCCTGAATTTATTTTGTCTATATCTATATCTATATATATATGCATATAAATATGTGCATGTATATGTATGTAAGTTCACAGTGCAACTGCAACAAGATATAAGGGTCAGGGCAGGGAGGAAGTATAGTCTAAGGTAGCTTTGGTGAAAGTTTTCAAGTTCGCATGCCCAGATTTCAATTTCAAGCTGCCTGTGAACCCCTGGCATTATCCCCAAAAATGGAGGGAGGAAGTGCTCACTTTGCATAGCAAGACAGAGGGGGGGGACATGCAAAAAATGTCCTTGGGTGCTGGGAAGAGGGGGAATGGAGCAGCTCCACTGCAGAGGTGCCAGTACTTTGCCAACACTGGTCTAAGGCAAAGCAGAGTTCTGAGAAAGTGGGTTTCTAACAAAGTTAGAATTTAACCAAAGCAAGTTAATGTTGTGTCATGTTCCATGACATGCACATATCTAAAGGTTAGCATGTATGCATGCATAGATGTATAGAAAGATATCTATCTAGTTATCAATGTTAATATCTAGATAGATGTGTGTAGATATCTAGATATGTCTATCTATATAAAAATCCAGATAGATATATCTAGAGATATATCTTAATATATACCAGTATTTACTTATCTCTCTACATATGATTTGCTTCCAGTAGGACACAAGTTAAGCTCTTTAAGGAGAGGGACTATTTTGTTTTTATATCAGCAACTAGCATAGTGTCTGGTATGTTGTGGAAGCTAATAAATGCTTGTTGAATGAGTGAATGAATCTACTTGTACATTTTATAGCTGTATCAAATGAAACAAGGGACAAAGCACTGAAAGCTAATGCCAGGAAGGCTATCAGTTACTACTATTTGGCTTCCTGGCAGGGGTGAGTTATCAATAGTTTTGTCTTTCACTTTATGGAAGTCCAAAGAAGTTAAGGAAGGTGGCAACTGTGATGAAAGTTTTTCAATTAAAGAGAATTTGGAGGGTGACTGAAGGGCAGGGCCCGGTCAAGCACGAATGGACTTTTAAACTTGCATGTGTTCAGGAGGTCAATAAATTCAAGAAGTTGAGATGACACTTTTGGCTAACTAAAATACTTATTTTCTGACTGACTCCAAACATCCGAAGCTGGAACCCTGGAACTCACATTTTGCTAGTCCCTTCTCCAAACTGGTTTTCTCTTCAGATGTGACATCTCATCTGTTTCTTGACTTATTTGGCTCACTTCTTTTTTTATTTTTTATTCAAAATATTTTAATTAATTAATTCAGAAAATTTTTCCATGGTTACATGATTCATGTTCTTCCCCTCCCCTCCTCCCATCCCCCGCCTGTAGCCAACCAGCAATTCCACTGGGTTTTACATGTGTCATTGATCAAGACCTATTTCCACATTATTAATATTTGCATTAGGGCGATCACTTAGTTTGACTCGCTTCTTAATGACAACATTGTTTGACAGTCAGGAGGGGATTTAAAGGTCATCTATTCCAGTACTCTCATTTTATAGGTGGGAAAACTGAGGTTTGGAGAGAAGAAATGGTTTGCCCCAAATCAAGTAGTAAGTAAAAAGCAGAACCAGGAATAAAATCCAGTGTCTTTTACTCCTGCTGCAAGGCTTTTTTCCCTTTGGTTCATGCTTACCAATTTCTGGATGCTCTTTTTGGCAAAAACATCTCTCATCTTATATGGCACTCACCAAACCATTGAGGGCAAGATCAGTGACCTGGACTCCCTCCATTGTGATCCTCATTGTATCCCTACTGCAGTCTACAGGTAGTTTGTTAAAGTCTTCAAGGAGTGGGGGGGGGGGTGGGGTGGAGAGAGGAATAGAATAAGTAATTTTTAGGGTAATAAATGAGCAAAGTAGAGGAAAGTGGAGAGTAAATATGGAAGCTCATTGTGGAGGATGGGATTCTTGAAAGAATTCATCATCAATTATAGTAAACTATTCAGGGTCCAGTCATCTAGAAATAATAACTGACAGTGATTTTAAGTTTGCAAAGCATTTTATATCATTATCTCATATGAGACTTATAACAACCCTTTATATTATGGGTACTATAGTTATGAGCATTCCCATTTTATAGATGAGGTAACTAAGGCTCAAAGAATTTAAGTGACTCATCCATGGATACATACTGAATAATGTGGGAGGTAGATTTGAAGCCAAATATGCTTGACTTCAAGTGATGGGTACTATGTTAGGCACTGGGGATACAAAGATTAAAGTAGAATACCTTATGCCCTCAAGGAGTTTACATTTGAATGCACACAAACCATATTACTGAGAGAAGTATAATAATTAAAATAGTTTTAGACAATAAAAGAGTTATAAAGGTTGACGTGGTAGCTGTTTATAAAGGCTGTTAGTAGCTTTAGTAGTTTTATTACAGCAAGGTAGAGATAGTAAAGAGGGAAATGTAGGAAGGAGGTAGAAAATTTTGCCTAGCTAGATTCCCTAAGTCCGGATCTGAATGCCTCGTCAAAGAGAGTGTCCCACTGAAGACAGGAGAAGAGCCAAAAGGCCTGTGTCTCTGGCCAGGGTCTCCTCAACCCAAGCAAGTCCCAAAGCTGAACTCCTCAATTCACCAACTCAGAATCTCCAATGCAGAATGAAATCCAATGCAGAGACACCCATGCAGAAGAATCCCTCCAATGCAGAAGTCCTCTTTCTGCAAGAGCTACCAATTCAGCAGAATCCTTCCAATGCAGAAGACACAGAAGACTCCCTCAAATGCAGAAGTCCAAGGAAGAAAAAAATCAGAATGCCCTTGGAGGGCTTTTATAAACAGTTTTCTACATGTCACTTCCTGTCTCTCTGGTTTCTACTTCCTTTCACTGTGGGCTGGTCTATCGCATCTCAGGAACCAATCATAATTTCTTAATTTGCCTGGCACTGCCCAGGGGGCACTGCCTCTGGGATCCACCTCCCATCCTCTGAGGGTATGAACTTTTGACAAAAGGATCCTCAAATTCCTGACTAATTAAGTTAAAAGGAGTGGAGCACTCCAAGTACTTGGTTGATTAAGTTAAGATAAAAAAAATTCCCTTTCACAGAAGTAAATATAAAGAATATGAAAAATAAATATAAAATAATTTCAGAAGTCAGCACTAAGAACTTGGAAAACAAAGGAAATTCTCTGGTGCACTGAAACTAAGTCTTTCAAGGGAGCTTGGGTTCCAATAAGTGCAGATAAGAAGGAAAAGCTTTCTAAACAATGGATGTTGTTTAGTCATTTTTCAGTAGTGCCCAACTCTTTGTGATCCCATTTGGAGTTTTCTTGGTAAAGATACGGACATGGTTTGCATTTTACTTCTCCAGTAGATTAAGACCAACAGAGTTAAGTGATTTGCCCAGGATTGCACAGTTAGTAAATTAGAGGCCAGATTTGTACTCAGGAAAATAAGTCTTCTGATTCCTGGCCCAGTACTCAATCAACTGTGTCACCTAGCTGCAAAACTTTGGATGTAGCCTGGGGAAAAGAAGAGAGGTTAGAGGTGAAGGGCAGCTAGGTGCTTTAGTGAACTGAGAACCAAGCCTAGAGATGGGAGGTCCTAAGTTTAGAGACTTCCTCATGGTGACCCTGGGCAAGTCACTTAACCTCCATTGCCTAGCCCTTATTGCTTCTTTTGTCTTGGAACCAGTACATAGTACTGATTCTGAGATGGAAGGTAAGGGTTAAAAAAAAAAGAACTGAAGTTGGAGGTGAAATGACAAAGTTGGAGGAAAGCAAGTGGGTCAAGTAGGTGGGAATATAGAATGTATCAAGGGAAGTCCTATGTAATCTGCCTGGAAAGATAAGTAGTAGGGAGATTGTGAAGGGCTTTAAATAGCAAACAAAGGAATTTACATCTTATCCTAGAGACATTGTGGATCCATTGAACTTCCTGAGCAAGGAAGTCACAATGGTCAGAATCATGCTTTGGGAGTAAATATTTGGCAGCTGTGTATCACATGGATCAGAGAGTAAAGAGACTGGATGCAGGGAGAACATTGAGGGAGCTCTAGTCATAGTCTAGGTAAGAGGTGATGAGGCCCTGAATTAGGTTGGTTGTGGACACCATGGAGACATATGTGTGTGTGTGCTATCACACAGAAACACTGTGTGATAGCAACATTTTTTAAAAATTCTATTTTATTTTTCTAAATTTCATGTAAACAAAATTTTTAACATTCATTAAAAATTTTTTGAGCTCCAAATTCTCTCTTTCCTTCTTCCCCTCCTTGAGAATTAAAGCAATTTGATATACATTCTACATGTGCAGTCATGTGAAACATTTCTGAATTAGCCATTTTGCAAAAGAAAATACAGACCAAAAAAGCAAGAATAATAAGTAAAGTTTGAAAAAAGAGTATGCTTCAATCTCCATTCAGACTACATCAATTCTTCCTCTGGAAGTGGATAGTGATATTCATCATAAATTCTTCAGAATTTTCTTGGATAATTGTATTGCTAAGAATAATTAAGTCATTTATAGTTGATCATCATATTTGAAGTATCTTGCTCATCATTTCTGATAGTACAATAGTGTTCCATCACAAGGGAAATAGTAAAATTAAGTGGTTTTGGAAACGATGGAATCCAAAGGTTAATGCTGACCTGAAGAAATGCATCCAGCTGAGTTCCACAAGTGTTCTTGGCTCTATTCTGTTTAATACTTTATTTATTTTTTATTTTTTTAAAATCCTTACTTTCCATTTTGGAGTCAATACTGTATATTGGCTCCAAGGCAGAAGAGTGGTAAGGGTGGGCAATGGGGGTCAAGTGACTTGTCCAGGGTCACACAGCTGGGAAGTGTCTGAGGCCGGATTAGAACCTAGGACCTCCCGTCTCTAAGTCTGGCTCTCAATCCACTGAGCTAGCTGCCCCCCCTCCAGTTTAATACTTTAATCTGTGAATGTCATGTCTATCAGATTTGCACATTACAAAAAGCTATCAATGAAAGCTAATACAATAGATAAGTATTAAAATCCCCAAAGATCTCAACAGGCTATGAGAATGAGCTATTGTCTAATAAGTTGAAGCGGAATAAGTTAAATGTAAAGAGCTATGCTTGAATTTTTAAAATTATCTGTACAAGATGGGGGAGAGGTGGCTAGAAAGTGGTTTGTATGAGAAAGATCTTGAGTTTTGAATGGACTGCAAGCCCAATAGGAAACATCAGGGTGATGTAGCAGTGTGGGGGGAAAGAGTCCTAATACACTTGTGGGCTACATTAATAGGAATACAGAGTCAGAAAAGGGGTAAATGCTACTCCTGTTGTTCTTTGCTTTGGTCAGAACACATAAGGAACATTATGTCCAGTTCTACATACCTCATTATAGAAGGGAAGTATGACCAAAATACTGAGAAGACTTGAAAAATGATAAGTGGAAATTCATTAAAGGAAATGGTGATGTTTATTTAGCCTGGAGAAGAGAAGATGGGGGAGGGCATGGATTATCACAATAATCAAATATTTCAAGGGTTGTCATGTAGAAGGAGTAGTTTTAGATTTGTTCTTAGTCTTCGAGGTCAGAAAAAGGACCAGTGGGTGGAAATTACAGGAATCATCCCTTTCCCTTTCAGGAACCCAGATCATCAATTGCATCCTTTCTTCTGCTCTCTTTTCCTCAAATCCCACTGTTCTCATGCTGACCTGCAGGGCTGCTTCCTGTCCTCTGGCTCTAGTCCTCCATCTGAGACTTATGCACAAAATGAGGAAAGAATTCTGTACATAGTAGGTACTCAATAAATGCTCATTTGATAGTGTTCTTAGGAAGGACCTGGAAGTTAGTTCAGAAAGAATTTTTTAAAAGAAGTTTCTAAAAACTAAATAGAGTCACAAATGTGTCATATGGAAAAAACAATGATTTGAAACCAGAAGATCTTGACTGCAACCTTGTTTACTAGCTGTGTGACCTTGGGTAAGTAACTCACTTCCTTTCTCTGGATCTCAGTTTTTTCATCTCTAAAATGAATGGGGTGGATTAGATCAGTGGTCTTCAAATTTTTTTGATCAAGCACTCTAAAGCAGTAAAAAAATTTTTGAATACTCATTGCCAATATGTGTATTTTTGCTATTTGGGACTTATATGCATGTGCTACTATAATAAAAATGGGCTATTAACTTACACAAAAATAGAAATTAAAAATGAATGAGGTAGGGGCAGCTGGGTAGCTCAGTGGACTGAGAATCAGGTCTAGAGACAGGAGGTCATAGGTTCAAATCCGGCCTCAGACACTTCCCAGCTGTGTGACCCTGGGCAAGTCACTTGACCGCCATTGCTCATCCTTACCACTCTTCCACCATGGAGCCAATACACAGAAGTTAAGGGTTTAAAAAAATGAATGAGGTAAAGATGAGATGAAAGTCAATAATGAACCATAACATTTATTGGAGATGGGAGCATCATGATTGTACCTACATTTTTGGTAAATCACTTTGGCAAAAGGATGAGAGGCAGGGAGAACAATTAGGTTGCTGAAAGAGTCTAAGTAAAAGCTAATGAGAGGAGCAGATAAGTGGATGAGTGGGTAGAGTGTCAGGTCTGGAGATGGGAGGTCCTGGGTCAAAAATCTGACTTCAGACGTTTCCTAGCTGTGTGACCCTGGTTGAGTCACTTAACCCCAATTGTCTAGCCCTTACCACTCTTCTGGTGTCTATTCTAAGACAAAAGGTAAGGTTTAAACAAAACAAAACAAAACAAAGCAAATGAGAGAGTCAACCAGATTGGTGGCTGTCTAGGTGAGGAGATAAATGAGAGAGATACTGTGGAGTTCGGCAGCTGATGTGTGTGTGTGTGCTTGGGGGCTGAGGTTGCAACCCCTGGTGAATAGAAGGATGTGATGTCCATGGCAATGATAAGGGAATTTGGAAGAGAGGCAGTTTTGGGGGAGATTTCATCTGTCACAATCCATCCATTCTTTTTTCATTCTGTGCAAGTCATTCTTGTATCATGAAAAATGAAAGGAGAGATGTGGGGCTCTTATTCACCAAATGCTAACCTGAGGCACAGAACCTTGCCTGGGTAAGGGATACCTGATGTAGCTGTGAGCCAAACTGGGGGAAGTAGTATGCTAGCAGTGGGGAAGGAAAGAGGAATTTTTTCAGCGACACCTATACGAATCCTGTAATGTATACTAGGCTGGGGTATGTTATAACTTCCCTGAGAAGTAAACAATAAGCTCAGAATGAGGGGAGGTTGAGAGTTTTCACAGAAGAGGGGAAAGAAGGATCGCTGGGTCTGCTCTGGGAGGTTTAATCCATCTTTCTACTCTCAGTAGAGAAGCCTTGGAGTCAGGCCATACCTTCTTGGGATGAGGTCGTGGCTCTTCTTTGAAGATTATTGGCCTAAATTGCCTCTGATGTCTCATTTCGCTCCAAACATAAAACACGTACATAAATGTGAAGAATGAGAGTTGGTCCCAAAGTATTGGCCACAAAAGAGGAATGTGGCCTAAGAAGCCCAGGAAAGGAAAATGACTTGTCAGTGTGAGTGAAAGGACAAATTCTAGCTAGCAGAAGAGCAAATCTTAGAGAAGAAAAAGGGAATTTGAGGATTTATGAGACTACATCACCTACTCAGTTTTGAGATAAAAGGGAAATGAATAATAGGGTGGAAATGGGAAAGGGCAAGGCAATTTAGCTCAATTCTTAAAGCCTAAAATAAAGGGAAAGGGGAATATACTTCTATTATGGTAATTTATTTCTGGGAAAGTTATTTCTTTTGTCAAAAGTGTGCTGTATAGTTTCAAAGGTAGTATTATATTATCTAACAAAAGAGCTTTCTTTCACTTGTTGCGTGGGCCCTGCCTGGATAACAGTTTAACAATATGACACTTTACTCACTCACAACCTCTTCCCACCATCTGAGGGGAGAGAGCTCACCAGAGGGTTCTGGGAGTCAGTGAAGTACATAAGCCCCAAGGATTCTTTTTGAGTTTTACATCTCATTATGCTTATAGATTAGCCCTTCTCACACTATTTAATTATGGTTTAGAGCCACTTTCCATTTGGATATGGAATTAAAAAACACAATTGAGTGCAAAGCTGAAACAAGTGAGGTACAAACAGAGTTCTGACCCTAAGGTTCTAGCATCACTCAAACCTCTCTTTCCTTCCCCAAGAAGGGATATAAGCATCCTCCTGGGGAGGGAGGTTTCATACTTCCTTCCCAAATCTTCCAGAGGCATGGATCAAAACTTCCCTTGAAGGGCTCACTGAGGTTTCAGTCTCATCCTTCAGGTTACACACAAATGGGGTTGGATTGTATTCATAGCTTAGGCAGTCTTCCTTCCTCAACTAAATTTGTCCTGAGTATAGTTTTGGCTAGCTGAGTGACCATTGTTTGTGAAAAAAATAGAAAATAAAGTGAAATTGTTATAAATGAATGAATGGATGAAAGTAGGGCTGGTCTTTGGTCTTTTTACCCTCTCTCCATTGTGTTGTAGGCAAATTTATAAATTAAGATTTTAGACATTTAGTGTAAATAGCACCCAGGCTGTCAGATAAGACCTAAAGGTTCCAATGATGGAATGGTGGAAAGGAAGGAAGTTTTTTTTTTTTTTTTTTTTTCCTGAGAGGGAATCTGTTATGACTGAGAGCAGTTGGAAACTGGTGAACTGTGTCTAGTGGAGAGCCCAGGAGAGTGGATTTGGAAAGTCAAGTTGAGCAAGAGGATCAGACTTGGGTGGTGGACATCCCAGCCTGATTCAAGTTCTTTGTCTTTACCTTTGTGGATTTATTTTGCTGTGGACCTGTGTTCTTGAAATCTGTGATCATGGCTGGAACAGAAGTGAACCCAGTTGTGAGACATCCATTTTCCCTTCCAACCAGCCAAGTTGACAGCTTGTGCTAGTATAGAGTAGATCTTGACCCATCTCCCAGTCCCTGAGTTTTGTTCTTAGTTACTTAGTTTTTGAGTGACCTCTCCCTACATCTCTTACCCTTAAATTCATTATTAAATAGTGGTTTTAAATTTCCTTTTGTTTCTTCTTCACAATCCAGAGGGCTCACTATAGTTTAATAGGTAATCCCTAGCTGGGTAGGTCTGAAGTGACAGTTGGTCTCAACTGTTATCACCCATTTCCCAAGTCTGGTGTTTTGTGGGTGTGGGTGTGATTCCCATTTGTATTTGTCTCAGTTAGTTATTCCTTTTCACTCAATCATTCCTCTTTCTCCCCTTCTCTAAACCCCAGTATTTAATTTACCCATTTACAGTTTGGCACTCCAGATGGTGGGTCGAGAAGGGAGGAGGAAATTACTTCTTGGGCAGTCAGACTATACTGGAAACAGTGTGGACTTGAACATTCTATCCCAACCTCTCAGTGGTTGGTGGAGCCCTGAACATTCTGAGCCAATAGGTGAAGACTGCTCCCCCACTGAGCTCATTGACAAACTTCCTTTAAGTTCTTCTGCTACTCCTGGACATTTTTAAAGTCTCAGGGAAGGTGTTTTAACCTTTGTTTTTCTTTGCAGTTTTTCCCGTGTGGTGTTAATTTTGGTTCCTCGTTTTTTGTATTGTAATTATTATTGTTACATCTTGTTGTGTACCCTTGTAAATTGATTCATAGTGGCTTTTAACACTACTATTGCTACAACACCAAGTAGATTTGTAATACCAATATTGACAAGAGTAATAACTAAGGATATGGTAGATTATTGCGTATATTATTTGTGGAATGTATTGAGTTGTATCCTTTTATTTTTAAGGGCATCCCTAAGTATATCAAACTATTTATTAATGTGAAAGTGGCTAAAACTATATGGGAGATAACAGTGTTGGATACAGTGGCAAATATACCTGTGCTACTATTATGTTTGTATATATTGTATAGGATGAGATGGATGTTAAAGTGTATGATGTATACCTTAAGAATAATGGTGACATGGTTGTGTAAGGAATCAGGTTAAATTAATGATAAGATTACTGTAGATACAGGTTGGAAATATGGAATTGCATATGAAACAACACCACAACCAGGATAATGACTTTGGACGTGCAGAGTATCCGAATACAGATATTCTCCTATCTCTATATTTCAAAATTTTATTCAATCTCATTTGGAATGTAGGCCACATTAGATAGACATCTCAACTCACAAGGTTATATTCTCATAGCTAAAATGTTTAGTTTAATATACAAGAGGTCTACAGGTTCTAAATTTACCAGCTCTGAAATTTATTTGATCTAATTTGCTTTATAATTGGTAAAGTCCAAAGAAGTCAGTGTAGTATATAGTATAAAAAAAGCAACTGATTTAGGGTTTGTTGGCCTGGGCTGGGGGACATTACATTTTAGACTCCTTTCAGCTTTACATCCAATAATACCTCAGAGCAATTATGTTGGGAGCATTCAAAAAGCAGAGAGAAAGTTTTGTGATAATTAGAGCTCATCTGACAATTATTACTTATCAAGAACCCACTATTGGGAAAACTCTGAGAAGCTGGAGATCCTCTGGAGAAAGGTGACAAGGACATTTAAAGGGCTTGAGATCATGCCAGGTAAGAACCAACTGAAACAACTGGGAATGTTTAGGTTGGAGAAAAGTCTTAGGATGGGTGTGAAAATTGTCTTCAAGTATTTGAAGAACTATCATGTAAAAGGAGTTAGACTTGTCTTACTTAGCCTCAGAGGGAAGAACTAGAAGGAATGGAAAAGTCATGGAAAGAAAACCAAGTGCTGACGAATTAGAATATGTCAATAAAAGGCATTATTCTAATCCATAATGATAAGCCAGTATAGAAAGCTACATCTTTTGACTCATAGGGCAAATGAACCCGTGGATATGAGGCATCCCACAGATGCTTATAGTGTACAGAAAATACAGTTATAGTGAGTTCACTGGCCTTAGAAGACCATGTGTTGTGTTTAGAGGGAGAGGAGAAGAACTCTTTAAATGGCTAGTCTGTAATTGGCTTCAGTTGTCCAAGTCAGGGTAGACTCTATCTGATCTTGTGAAGGACCTAGGCTGATGATGGTGAACCTTTTAGAGACTGAGTGCCCAAACCGCATTCTCATGCCACATCTGAGTCCCTGCCTTACCCCAGACTGGGAAGGGAGGAAGTGCTCCCATTGGGCTGTTGGGCAGAAGGGCAGGTGAAGTGAAAAATGTCCTCTGGTGCAGTGGAGAGGGAGAAGAGAGCAGCCCCCTCCAGCACCAGTGCCATAGGTTTGTCAACATGGACCTAGGGTAAACAAATACAAAACTTAGTTATTTTTTACTTCCCATTAACAATGAAAAAGAGATATCCAACATAGGGTAATTCATTTCAAATTTAAAGAAGTTATCTTCTCTCTGCCACCACAAGTTGAAAATTGAGTATCAATAGAAATGTAATAACAAAAGTACCACTGGCCAAGGTGGGGCTTGATATGTAGCAACTAGACCAGCCTTAAAAATTGCTAAGGAAAAAAAAGTCACTCAACAACCAAACTGCTGGAGGTGAACTTTTTTGAATTTAACCAAACTAAGCCTTAAACAACAGATATTTAGTTCATCACTGGACTGATATTGGAAATATTTGGCATTTAGAAGAATGTGCTGGAATTCTTCTGGCACAGATTTCAAGAACCTCAGATCATCTGCCCTTCAGAATGAGGTATCAAAGGAAGACAGCGAAAAATGATTCATATATGGAACATTTAGAGACTAATACAAGGCACTACTTAATAAATTCTAGTTTTATACCACTGATTAATTTCTATAGGAGTGCAGGAGGCAGGGAGTTCAATGGTCTGTAGATGTAGTAGGAGAAATTTTTTTTGGAAAAGACAAGCCTATTGTGAGTCCATTCATTTAACTAACTAACTGCCCATTCTTGTCTTCCCTTAGGAGCCACCATGCTACTGGTCAAGAAAGCATCAGAATCGGGGCAGCTGGGTAGCTCAGTGGAATGAGAGTCAGGCCTAGAGACAGGAGGTCCTAGGTTCAAATTTGACCTTAGACACTTCCCAGCTGTGTGACCCTGGGCAAGTCACTTGACCCCCATTGCCTACCCTTATCACTCTTCTGCCTTGAAGCCAATACACAGCATTGACTTTAAGATGGAAGGTAAGGGTTTAAAAAAAAAAAAGAAAGCATCAAAATACTGATGTTTAATATCTATAACAGGACTTTCTCTTTTTTTTGAGGGGGAGAGGGCTAAAGGGAGGAAAGTTTGTTCCTGACATTATTGGGATCTTAAGACATATTGCATCTTACAAATTCTTAAAGCTAATACCTCTTGGCCACCAGAGACAACAGAATATTTTGTTATTTTCAACATTCACAGCCAGATACTGTATCCAGGGATGCTGGGGACTTACTGAAAAGATTTCTGCTTTTTTTTTTGGGACTTTCCTTCTCTGGCCTTTCATAAGCCAGGGTGAGGAGGTGCATTGTTCTTTGGTGATTTCTGATTATCTAGTATCACCGTGGAGCAAAAGAACATTTTCTTTGACACTCCAAGTGTTATAGCCTATTTTGTCATATTTCCTATCCTAAGGAATATCTGTAATATTTGAGTCTGTATTGTAATATCTGAAATCTGTATTACTACTAGCACCCTTTCCCCTCTCAAAACTGCCAACAAACCAACCCATCCTAATGCATAAAAAAGTCCAAACAAAACAAAACCCTCTCAAAAAACCCCAACTCCCCACAAAAAAACTACCCAGGCCTGTGGTATTATTTTTGCTGTGCCAAATTTCTTTTTCACAAGTATGACCGGGGATGTGGGATCAAAAAGGAAGTTTAGACAATAACCTTGCTTGAACTTGAGGGTCCTCAGGCTGACTCTAATACTCAAAAATTCTTAGACTGCAGAGGATCTTAGATGTCACTTGATCCAACCCTCTTATTGGTTCAATTAAGAAAAATGAGTCCCAAAGAGATGAATTATTTTAATTATTGCCCAACATTGGAGGGAGGAAGGAAGAAAGGAAGGAAGGAAGGAAAGATCTGCATAAGACCTAATTGGCCTTTTTCTTCTAAATTTCTTGCTCCTGCTACATCCCCTTTGTTTCCACCTACATCCCCTTTGTTTTCACCTATATCGTCTTCTCTCCTCTGTAGGTATATGTCACCACAGATTAGTAGTCAGAACCACCTTCTACCTTGAGGTGTTTCCTGGATATGTGAGACTTCCAAATTGGAAGTTTGCCCATTTTTCAGGTATCTGGTTCTAATACTTTTTCATCTTCTCTTAGACCTGATCTTTATGGTGCAAGGTATTGCCCTTACTCAGGGTCTATTCTAACAGCGGAAGCAGTCCCTTGGCTCAATTCCTTTCCCCTTCCCCTCCCTCCCTCCTCAAGGCTGCCTTAAACCCTAGATGAATCAGCTGTGAGCTCCGGTAGCCAGGATATACCACTCAGTTTAGGGAACAGGCAAGTTTGCCTCCACACACCTGCAGCCCCTGCCCTGGATGTCCAGATTGGTCAAACCTCGTTTCTCCCTTTAACATCTACTAAGGGACTTTTTGTATAATTCTGATTAGGATTTTCTTCCTCTTCTCCGGGAAGAAATTGGTATTTACCTCGCCTTTTCTAACATTATCAGTCCCCAGAGCGACCCATTCCACTGAGATGCATGCAGTTGTAGAAGGCTGTTGGAAGCCCCTGGTTCATCTTTGGAACACATTTGTACATATGGCTGGAAGGACTTTTTGGACTATCAAAGGGACGAACAGGAGAGACAGTGGGGGTGCCTCAGCTTTTTGGGCACCCTAGAAGGAAAAGATGGAGTGGAGGTGGGGTGGGGGAGTTAAGCCCCAAAGTCCCTTGTCCGCGCTATGTCTGGCCCAGTGTCAGTGCTGCTCCCCATCCCTTCTGAGTTGGGCATCTTTGCCTGGGGCAGGAAGTTGCTCCATGTGGGAGGAAAGCGACCCCACCCGGGAGCTGGGCCAGTGAAACAGGGGGAGGGTGGCCACAGTCTAGGAAAATCTGGCTTTGGGGGCTGGGGAGGCGCAATGAGGCTTGGAGGGAGAATGAAGAAGCCGGGGTAAAGAGAAAGAAAGGCTTCCGGTTTCCTTTTCGAGATTTCGCCCAAATTTGAAACAAACCAGTAGCGAGCGCGGGCACCAATAACCGCGGCACTCAAGTGGGGAGTTTCTCTTCTGACGTCTCTTCTGGCGCCCGTTACAAATAGCCGGGTGGCTGCGCTCGCCTGGAGGAAGGACTCGCCAGCAGCTGTAGGGAAGAGGGAAGAGGGGGAAACAGGACCCGAACCAGAGGGATGGGGGCGCCCGGGAGCACGAGGTCCCACGGGGCGTCCCGAGATGGGTCGAATCAGTCCTCGCCCCAGGTGAGAAGTACATCAGTTCGAAAGCCCACCCAGTGCCTCCCCTGCTGAGGTAAGCTGGGACGACTGAATGCACTCTGCTACCCATATGCTCCCCCAATTTCGCCTCCCTTTCAGAACAGTATCATGGTTCTCTTTCTCTCCTCTTGCCTTTGACCTCAATCTTTGCCTGGCCACCCCCTCCTTGCCGGATTATGATGGTTGGGGGAGGGGACATTTGGGGGTCCGTGAGTAGGAGAAGCCTGGGGAGGGGCTCCTCCTGGAGCGAGAGTGTTCTCCCTCACTTGACCCAGTAGAGATCTGGGGTTTGCCATAACACTAAGCAAAGGGGTCACGATTGAGTGGGCAGATGGAAGGCGAGAAAGGGGTGGGTTATTAAGAGAAAGTTACAACTCTGCTGCTCGTTGGCTGGCTGTGTAAGTGAGAGTTGGTAAGGTGGTGAAAGGTACGCTGCCTCACTTTCCTTTTTGTCTAGTTTCACTGAATAATGTACCCTTACACGGGTCTAGGTGAGTCAATCGCTAACCCTGGGTAACTGCAAGCCTGGATATATCCCTTCCCCACTTCAAGCCTGATTGGAGTGAAGGGTTGGGGGAAGGGGGAGCATCTTTCCTGCTGGTTGTCTGATGAAGTCGCATCCAGTTGGCTACTCCTTTCCTCTCCCACTTGGAACTACTGATTAAAAATTGCTCTATCTCCTTCTCTCCCAAACCCTCCCGTTCATTCCTATTAATTCCACACCTACCCTCCTCCACCCAAAGGGCCCTAGGCTGTATGGGGGAGGGGGAAGGGTGATTCAGACATTTGAAATGTTGTGGGAGATCTAAAATGGAGGGGAATGGAGTATAAGGGCATTTCCTCCACAATAACTAGGAAAGACTGACTACCATATCAGGAAACATTGTCCAAATTATAACCTGGGGCCAAATGGTTTAACATTCAATAATCACAAGGCAGAGAATTGTCTCTGGCATATTCTCTGCTCCTAGGAGCTTGCAAAGGGAGAAGGTCCTATGGATTTAGGGATCTAATCTAAGATGGGCCATTGGCAAAATATTTTTCATGGAAAAGTGGAGGGGGGGATCCCACTCTTCACAGTTTTGTAATATGATTATTGTTAATCTCAAACTCTACTTTTTGCTAGTTTTCTCCTTTCCACTGCTTATGAATCATAGCCCACACATATATTCTGGATTCAAATGGATTGCCCCTAATCTTAGTGAGAAATAAACTCTGAAAGGAAAGCTGCTGTAATCTGGTAGAATTTCTATGATCAGTGGAGGACACACTTCCTGTAGAAGAATGCACATTATGAATGAATTTTCAAATCAGCCACTTGGACACACCCATCCCTCTTCAGAATTTTAGCTATGAGACAATTTTTCATGTTTGGGGGGAGGGCTGTCATTTTATTAATGACTGCCAGCAAAAAGTTTCTTTAGGAATGTAGAATGGGTCCAATTCTTGATCAGGAAGTAAGTTCTCCCCTCATTTGTGTTTTTAAGACTGAAAACTGGTTTTTGATAACACTTGCCAAGTCCTAGTCTAGTCTAGTTAATTATTTTCTTTGAAACAGAGCCAGATTGCAAAGTCATGCTCCTGATGCTTTCAGATCAGCCCTCCACCTTTTTCAGTTCTCTTTTAACATACGATTTTTGGTTCCAGTCTGATTCTCCAAAATTCTCCATATAAATGAACATTTTAGGCAGGGTCTGCAATAGCAGAGTAAGATGGATTCTTAGGCTGCATGTGTCCATGATACAATGAAGAGCACTTGAAAATTTGTTTATAAATGTTCATATTTTTAATTGCAGAAAATGTGGTTCTTCATGTAATTTAGGTGCTTATTGTATACACATGTTCTACAACAGTGATGGAGAACCTTTTAGAGACTGAGTGCCAGGCCCCACCCCAACCCCACCCCCTATACAGAATGTGGTGCCAGCCCCCCCCCACCAGAGACTGAGTGCCATGCTGAGCTCCCTCCCACCCCCACCCCCTTTACCCCAGACAGGGGAGGGAGGAAGCTCTCCCACTGGGCTGCTGGGCAGAGGGGAGGGGGATGTGAAAAAATATCATCAGGCATGGTGGAGGGGGAGAGGGGAGCAGCTTTGCTTGAGTCCCTCTGTATTTCTTGTAACGAACTCTGGGGTGGGGGTTGGAGGGAAGAGTGACCACACGCCCACAGAGAGTGCTCTGCGTGCCATCTTTGGCACCCAATTCATGGGTTCACCATCACTGTTCTATGGTGATGGCTCAGTGTCTCTGGTGGACAGTAACACACAATGCAAGGGGGGAAAATGATGAAACCTTGCCTTCAGGAATTAGATACTTGATTTCATCAATGTCTAGGAAACTACCAGTTTAGAAACTCCACTGATACAGATCACAAACTGTTTATGAATTTATGACTGAGATTTTATCTGGTTAGGGAACTTCTATTGAGGGTCTTTACCTCTACCAATCCAGATGAAGAGGTTCTGGCTCAGGCAGAGTAAGTAGCCAGTGTGGTTCTTCAGTAGTATTTGTCAGAAGTGGAACTTGAGCTGAATCTCAGGATAACTTTCTACCTATTGTACCATGTTATCTCCTTTGATCGTAGAGCCATAGATATCAAGGGACTTTAGAAGCCATCAAATCTAGCTCCTTAATTTCCCAGATGAAGAAACTGAGCCTCAAAAGGTTAACTGTTAGTCAAGGACATACAGGTAATAAATTAAGAGATTCAGTATTCAAACTCAGATTCTCTGGCTCCACATCTAGCAATTTTCTCCCTCATTGCACTTCAGCATCTCCTTTAAATTCTGGGGAGTTGTTTAAGGCACGTAGAGATTAAAGCAACTTGCCTAGAGCAGTACAGGTAATAAATGTCAGAGGTG
This sequence comes from Gracilinanus agilis, assembly GCF_016433145.1. Taxonomy (NCBI): domain Eukaryota; kingdom Metazoa; phylum Chordata; class Mammalia; order Didelphimorphia; family Didelphidae; genus Gracilinanus; species Gracilinanus agilis. The sequence continues at coordinate 150,443,622 of NC_058131.1, forward strand.
AGTATGTATAATGACAAGGACTTCACTACTTCACACATGTCCCATTTTAGTTTTGGAGAATTCTATTTGTTATAAGGTCTTTAAACTAACTCTATCTTCCTATAGCTTTCTCCACTGGTCATAGTAATCACTTTTATACACAACAACCCTTCATATATGGGAAAACAGTTATCATGTTTCCTGGTAAGTTATCACAGATACTACAACTATTCTGCATATGATATAATTTTATGTGTGTGTATATATGTGTACACATGTCCATATACAGGCATATAAAAGTCTCTCTGCAGCTGTCAGTGATCTATGAAATGACAATAAAAATTGGCACTATATTCTGAAAATAAGTAACACATATGATAGTAAACCTGATGACCAGATGTCTTACAGACACTGTAACTGTGAGAGCCAAGGGCTGGGCTGTTTAGGGTTGGTCCAAGGGAGTAGAGAGAACAAGGAATGAAGAAGGGTATGCTTAAAACTAACGTTGCCTGACTTGCGGTCTGGAGGGTGGGCTTTTGGAGAAATAGCTACCCCAGGCGTTAATTCTCTAGGCTGGATATATTCTTCAGGAAAGTCCCAGTACTGGTCAGATTATATCAGGAATGTTATAGTTCCATCTTGGAACCAGAGAGATACAGACAAAGTAGAGTATATGTAAGAAAGGGGATAGGATGCTTAAGGGTTCAGAAATCAAATTATATAAAGAACAGCTGTAAGATTTAAAGGGAATTTGATAGCTGTGTCCATGATATAAAATGATATGCTGACATCCAGAGGGGAGAATTCTTTAAAAGATAGAACTAGGGCCAGCAGGGAGAAGCTACAGGAAAGGCTAATTGGCTCCAAAGAAGATTTTTTTTCATATTTTTAAAAGTTTATTTAATTAATTTGGAATATTTTTCCATCATTAAATGATTCATGCTCTTTCCCTCTCCTCCTCCCACCTCCTTCTGTAGCCAATGAGCAATTCTACTGGGTTTTACGAGTGTCACCAAAGAAGAATTGTTAAAAATTAGAATTGTTTAAACTGGAATGGGTTATTTTGATAAGTAGTGAACTTGATATTTTCAGAAGTTTTGAAGCAGAAGCTGAATGCCTATCTGTGAGAAGTATTATAGAAGTAATTTCTATATTGATTCAGAATTTGGACTCACTGATTGATCCTTCCAAATCTAAGATTCTAGGACTAAGTTAAGTCTCCATAGATCATGAATATAATGATAATATAACTTGAATTCATGAATTTAAGGAAAATAACTCTTTTATTATAGATCCAAAATGATCTATGAAACTAAAAAACACTAAGAACTCATGCCTTTTAATCAATATATAGGTCCACAAGTAACCCTAAGTATTAGTGGTCCAGAATATCCATCAAGTAACTCAAGCTAACAAGAGGATCTTAGAAAAGAATCAAATTTAGAGCTGAGTAAGAAGGGATATTGGAGGCAGCCAGGTGGCTCAGTGGATTAAGAACCAGGCCCAGAGACAAGAGATCTTGGGTTCAAATTTGACCTCAGACACTTCTTAGCTGTGTGACCCTGGGCATTGCCTAGCCCTTACTGTCTTGAAACAGTATTGGTTCCAAGATGTAAGGTAAAAGTTTATTATTATTTCTAAATAAAAGAAGGAATCTTAGAGATAGTTTAGTCTAACTCCTTCATTTTCTAGAGGATGAAACTGAGACCCTCAGAGATTAAGTGGATAAGAACACATAATTGATGTTAGAGGCTGGATTCATATACAAGTTCTCTTACTCCAAACCTCACCTCTTTCCTACTGTCTCCCAGAATGATCTAAAACTGCAATAGCTGTAATTGGGAGGTAGGGAGTCCATGTGTTCTGCCTGTCACTGACTTTGTTGATTGTCCCTAATTTTCCAACTATGGCTTTGAACTAGGCATGATGTGTACTCTTGAATCTTCAGCTTTGAAGAAAGTTGCTTTGAGGGTACCCTAAAATATTCTTTCCTACAGGGCAATTTCTTCTTTCCCCTCACATACCAATGTGCCTACTCTTCTGCTTCCCATTTTCTACCTCTATAGGGCTGGATATTGAACCACAGACTCATCAGGCTTCTATAAAGAGAACAGGCAACTGTTGGCAGATGGAGCACTGATGGACAGCAGTATGAGACAGAGAAAATGAAGTAAGCAAACTTGGGAGGAAATCAGAAAACAAGGGTGTGATCCAGGAGGGTGGACACAGTCTGCTGGGGTCTAGGATGCAGTTAGGTGCCTACCTTGAGTGAAGCTAGATGGGATGTTTATAAGGTTCTTATTTGGGTCAGACAGGACCAGGTAGTGGGGGAGGGTAGAGAACTGAGAAGTAAATTCAGACCTCTGCTTCAGGTTGAGGTTCTGGACAGGTGTACACCCATGCCAGAAATGATCAACTAATGGGTTTTTTAAATGCTAGTAGGTAGAAAGAGAAGCTTCCAACAAAAAGGACATTGGGAGTTATGGCAGGTCATAGTCAAACAGGGCAATTCTTGTGGTTTCATCATTTATCAAGTTGAGGAAGTAATCCTGACAAAGCAGAAGGAGAGAAAGAGGAAGATGGGAAAGCGAGGAGGAGAGAGTGAGGCAGGGAGGGAGAGAGGGAAGAAGTGAGGAATATGATCATAAGATATTGGTGTTAAGGAGACAATGAGCTTGGTGATGGATACCAAGTTTCCTATTTTGGCAATATAGCCAAAAATTCTATTTCCTGTTATAGAATTGTTTTTGCAAGTAAGAAGGCTTCTGTTTGTGGTAGTGGTGGGGTGGGAGAGAATTGGTATTCTTCTACCTCTACCCTCACTTCCACTCTTTCCTGTGATAGCAGAATTGTGAAAAACAGTTGTTCTCTTTCCTAGAGCCTTTCTAATGGTGGTGGTGTAAAGTGGGTGTGGATCTAGATGTTTCTCTTCCTTCCTGTATGGGTGGTGGTGATGGGTGGACCATGTATTCTCAGTTGGAAGGGACTTGGGTGACCATCTAATTCAATCTATCTTTGACCAAGCTGTCTCTCTCTCACCCAACCAGTAGCCCTCCAGTCCTAGCTGAAAGACCTTGGATGAAGGATTTCTGGAGAGTTTGAAGATAATGTTGGAGGGAGCATGTAACCTTCCTCAAATAGTGATGTAGCTAGGGTAGGCTCTCTCTTTTGTCCACACCCATTTTCCTTCCTGTATTGCTGGCCTGACAAAAGGGGAAAAGTCCACCCTCTCTGGATGCTTTAATATATTTGAAGTGGCAACATTGGGAGGAGGATGCTGGCTATACCACACCCATCTCTTTCCTCTGGAGGGGGGTTGCTTTTGGGGGGGAGAGGAAGAAAAGGGAAGGGGGAGGAGGATGTGGGTGATTTTTCAGTGGGCCTTTGGTTATACTCATATTGCCCATAGTAGGTTCTCTGTGACTATTTGTTGAATGATGCTATTGCTAAGAAAGGATAAACAACCTTTCCATGGAAGTCTGTTGCCTTAGGGAAGTATGGGGTAAAAAGGAAGATTCTTTACATAGGAGGGGGAAAGAATTCCATCTAGGAGACATCCTTGCCAATTCTTTAACTAAAGCAACATTTTTTTTCCTTGACTGCGCTATGTGCCAAGGAAAAAGGATAACTATATAGCAACACATGAGAAAATTGGTTGTAAAAGCATTTTCCAGGTCCTACAGAACAATAGAAATATCAGTTATTTATTCTCCTCTTCATTATCATTAATGTAGCGAAAAAGCCAAATTGTATTTTTCCTCTCTGTGAAAATCCTGGTTAGAAGTCTTAATTAAATCCAGACCATCAAATATCATATGCCTATTATATGCCAGGGACAATGCTAAGCACTGATGATATAATAAAAGGCAAAAAAGCAGTTCCTGCCCTCAAGGAGTTCCTGGTCTAATGGGGGAGACCACATGCAAATAACAACATCACAACTGGACACGTATGGGATAAGTTTTGGGGGTAGATTCAGAGGGAAGGTGCTAGGATTAAGGGGGATCAGGAAAGGCTTCTTGCAGACTGGTACTTGAAGGAAGCCAGAATACGAGGACTTGGGGGACAGCCAGTGAAAATGCAGAGTTGTGTGAGGAGCAGGAAGATGGCCAGTGCTACTGCCTCCAGAGTATATGAGAAGCAGTAAGGTGTAAGAAGACCAGAAAGGTAGGAGGGAGCCAGGGTAGGAAGGATTTTATTTATTTTTATAATTTTAAAGTATTTATTACCAATTACATGTAATAACAAATTTCTACACAAGTTTTTAACATTTATTAATATTTATTTTTTAGAAAAGTAAACATGGTTACATAATTCATGCTCTTACTTTCCCCTTCAACCCCCCCAAACCCCCCCCCCCCCATGGTTGATGTGCATTTCCACTGGTTTTATCATGTGTCATCGATCAAGACCTATTTCCAAATTGTTGATAGTTGCACTAGTGTGGTAGTTTCGAGTCTACATCCCCAATCATGTCTGCTTCAACCCATGTGTTCAAGCAGTTGTTTTTCTTCTGTTTCCACTCCTGTAGTTCTTCCTCTGAATGTGGGTAGTGTTCTTTTCCATAAATCCCTCAGAATCTACACAAATTTTAAGTTATATGATCGAACTTATTTCCCTCTCTCCCTTCCTTTGCCCCTGCCGATGATGGGAGGCAATTTGATCTGTGTTATTATATGTGTTATCATATAAGACATATTTCCATATTGTCTATCTTTGTAAGTAATCTTATAAAACCAAAATCCCAAAATGTAAACTCAAACAAACACTTGAAAAATCTTATGCTTTATGAAGGATTTTAAAAGCCAACTAGGGTTAAGCTTCTATTATTTTAGCTTCTAGGGGTAAACACTCAAAAAATGAAAGTCTCTACCTTCAAGAACTTTACATTCAATTGGGAAAGATAATGTGTGTACATACAAGCTTATAACAAGTAAGTGTAGAGGTACTTTGAGGGAGGAGGTAGTAGCAGCTGGGAATATCTGAAATGACTTTATATAGGAGGTGGCATTTGCGTTGGGCTTTGAAAAAAATAGATACTGTAATTGGTGCAGCAGTTAGGAGGTCACAGACATTCTGGACCTGGGAGACAACCAGTACTGAGGTCCAGAGAATGGAGAGAAAACAATATATGTGAGGAATCCCCTTGACTGGACTATGAAGGGGAATGAGGAATACGCTTGTATTTAACATGTGTATATAAGTATAATACAAAGTTATTTTGGGGGAGGAAAAATTGAAAAAAAAAAGAATCAGGAAGGAATTTGAAGATTGGAGAAGCAGTGTGGCCCAATGGGCAACTAGGTGGTATAGTGGAGAGAGCCCTGGACTTGAATTCAAATCCATATTCAGACACTTAGTAGCTGTGTGACCCTGAACAAGTCACTTAACCCTGTTTGCCTCAGTTTTCACATCTATAAAATGAGCTGGAGAAGGAAATGACAAAGTATTCTAGGATCTTTTTTTTTTAAACCCTTATCTTCTGTCTTAGAACAGATGTTAAGTATCAGTTCCAAGGCAGAAGAGGTAAGGGGTAGACGCTATGAAGGTTAAAACCTAGCCTTGGATTCTAAATTGGGCAGCCAGGGCTATCTTTTTTAGAAAAGGACATAAATCTCAAGTCTCAAGTGTCCTTGGGATTATGTCAAGTTGTTTAATACAAAATAGTCTAATCTCATTTCACTGAAGCCCAATAACAAATAACTCACAGTCCAGAAGACTAACAAGGCTTTGATTTTCCTCAGATTTTTTAACAGAGAATAGTGTATTTGATTTTTACCAGATTCTTGTAAAGGCAGTAGCTTTTCTCTAAGTGATTCAGAAGAATGAGCCATTAAATATTTCCTTTATAATTATTTAAAAAATTAATATCATTTTTACAGTATTTTTTAAGCTCTTACCATCTGTCTTGGAATCAATACTATGTATTCATTCCAAGGCAGAAAAGTGACTAGACAATGGGTGTTAGTTAAGTGACTTGCCCAGGGTTACACAGCAAAGAAGTATCTGAGGCCAAATTTGAATCCAGGACCTCCTGTCACTGAGCATGGCTCTTAATCCATTGGGCTACCTACCTACCCACCATTATGATTTTTTTTCTAATGAAAAGTATTTTCCATTTCTCCCACTTCTCCCCCTTTGGAACAATGAAAAGAAAACAAATCCCTCATAACAAATATGCTTCGACAAACAAAACACATTTCCATGATGACCATGACCAAAAATGTGTCTGCTTCTATATTTTCAGTTCATCATCCTTCTTGTAAGAGGTAGGAAGGGTAGGTAGGTAGGATGCTTTATCTTTAGTCCTCTGGAATTGTGTTTCCCCCTACATTGCTTTGATCATTGCTTTCAAAATTAAGTTAATAATGAAAAAATTTAAAAATTATTAAAGTTATTAAGTGTTTCAAAATTGTTTTTCTTTATGATGCCCCCGTATAAATTATTCTCCTATTTCTGCTTACTTAAGTCAGTCAGTTTATAGAAGTCTTCTGAGTTTCCTCTGAACTGCTTGTCTTATCACTTACTATACTGCAATAACATTCCATTGCAAGCATATGCCTTAATTTTTTTCTTCCTTTCTCAATAGGTGAGCACCTTCTTAGTTTCCAGTTTTTTCATACTACAAAAAGGGCTGTTATGAATATTTTTGCACATTTTATCTTTTCTTTCTTTAGTCTTTTTGGTATATAGTTCTTGCAGTAGCCGAGTCACTGGACCAAAATGTATGCAAAATACAGTGACATTTGGGTCATAAATCCAAATTGTTTTCCAAAGTACTTGGACTAACTGTGCTGCTCTATCAACAATGAATGAGTGTGCCTGTTTTATCCTAGCCCTTCCAATAGTTGTCATTTTTCTCTTTTGTCACCTTTGCTAATCTAATGGGTTTGAGATGGAACCTTAAAGTTGCTTTAATTTGCATTTCTATAATTGGTGACTTTGAAAATTATTTTATATGGATTTTGATAGATTGGATTATTGACAGCTTCCTGGTCGTGTCCTTGAACTATTTATCTCTTGGGGAATGGCTTTTAAACTTATACATTTCAGTCAGTTCCTTGGAAATAAGACCTTTATCAGAGAAATCTGCTGCAAGTATTTTTTTTTCTTCTCATTATCCATTTCACTTCCATTTTTAACCTCTTTTGCTATTTTTTATGCAAAAACTCTTACATAATTAAAATTGTTGATTTTATCTATTGTATTTCTCCCTAGCCCTTTTTTGGTCATCAATTCTTCTGTTTATATGTGAGAATTTCTTCCTTGTTCCTTTCATTTGCTTAGTATGCCATTTTTTAAATCTTTAAAAAAATTATAAATAACCCTTACCTTCTGTCTTAGAATCAATCAATACTAAGGATCATTTCCAAGGCGGAAGAGCAGTAAGGGCTAGGCAATGGGAGTTGTGTGACTTGCCCAGGGTCACACTGCTAAGAAGTGTCTGAGGCCAGATTTGAACCTAGGACCTCCCATTTTTTGGCCTTGCTCTCTATCCAGTGAGTCTCCTAGCTGGCCCCTCCATATAAATTTCAGTATTTTTTTCTTACTCCACAAAATATTTCTTTAGTCGTTTGTTTGGGTGCCAAATTAATTTACATAATCTTTTCATTTTTATTATATTGGCTTAATATTCTCATGAGCAATTGTATTTCTCCAATGACTTAGATCTTTATTTCTATAACAAGTGTTTTGTAATTTGATTTCTATAGTTCTTGGACATGTTTTCAGGTAGACTGAAATATTTTATACCTTTTATAGTTATTTTGAATGGAAAGTTTTCCTTATTATTACCTCATGCTTGTAGAAAACTTTTAAATTAGTAAAAATTCGCATTGGTCTTAGTAGTGCATGGGGCATCTGAGATCAATCTAGTCTGTAATTTTAACTCTTGTTTTTTTTAACCTACACAAAAGTGAGTTCTTCAAATAATAGCTCATGCTTGAAAAGTGCAAAATTTCCCAAAATAATTTGGCAATAGAACAAATAAAATAATTTTGGCCTTAAAGTTCCTTTTCCTTTCTGGGCCTCAATTTTCTCCTCTACAAACTAAATGGATCCCTTACAATCCCATATAGTTCTAAATATTATGAAATATCTCTGAGATTGGGAGGAGAGCTGCATTTGGGTGCCTAATTCAGGGAAAGGGAATCCATTGCTTCTAGAAAAGATAAGAAAATAAATGGTCATATTGGGCCACTTCCCTTTCCTGTGACTTCCCTGACCAAAATAAGCCCCTCATCTTTGCTCCCCGAATTTTGTTATTTCTCCTATTAGAATATAAGCTCCTTGAGCATAAGGACTATTTTGCTTTTCTTTTCATATCTCTAGCACTTAGCTTAGGGGTTTTCCCATAGCAAGTGGTTAATAATTTTTATTTTAATCAACCAATCATTTAGTTTATTAATAATATCATTAATTATCAACAATATTAATAAATTATTATTATTTTATATATAAAGTTTATATATAAAATAATTTTATTGTAATTATTAATAATAATGCTAATAAAAAACTAATTAACTAAAAATGATTTTAGGCTTGTACCATACCGATGGAATCAGCGTAGTCTAGTGAACACCATGCTAAACTCAGAATGACGTCAGTTCAAGTCTTGCCTCAGACAGCTTCGGCAAAATGACATTGGAGAAAATCAGTTAATCTTTTCTAGCCCTACCTGTAAAATGGGGATGATAATTCCCATGGCACTTATCTAAAGGGCTTATTGTGAGGATAAAATGAGATAATGCATAGAAAGCACTTTGCAAACCTAAAATAATATATAAAATATCAACTATTATCATAGGATCCCAAAATGTTTGGTCAGAGAACCAAGGGTTAAGAAATATTCTTGGGATATAGGGGAGTAAGAAAAAGTAAAACAGATTCTATAATAAAATTAACCACACCTAACAAGTATTGCCAGGATATGTATAACTGCACATTTAACATCTTACAGGGAAAAATATTAATGTGGAAATATTCTCACAGACCACTTATTTAAAAATTATTCATTTAGCCACTTATTTATCTTCAATATTTATTAAACAGTTTTTAAGTTCTAAATTCTCTTCCTCCCTCCAGCCCCTCTCCCATCCATTGAGAAGTCAAGCAAGATGATGTCAATTTTATATATATATATAGTCTGATAGTATAGTATAAAAATAATAATAGTATAAAGTCATAGCAAACATTTCCATATTACCCATGTTGCAAAAAAAAGAGAGAAAAATACAGCATGCCTCAATATGCACTCAGAGTTTACAGAAACTTTTATTGATATTATGGAGAACAATAGGATTTCTCAGAATGAGTTTTCAGGTTACTTAGAAAATTTTTTTCCCTTTGAGTTGGAAGTTGGAACCTATATGTTACAGATAAGGAAACGGAGAACCAGCAGGGTTATTCAAGATCCCACAACTAATTAGTTAAGAGAGAGAGAACAAGAACCCAGGTACTAGCCATTTCCCTCTATCTGCTGCTGCTATCTTGAAGAATTGACCCATCTTGTTTGTTAATGCAGAAGGGATTTGTTTCTCATAGCAGCTGAATGGTGCCTCTCTCTTTGACTGTCTGAGCCCGGGGAAAATTGTTGCCATAATACCGTCAGATTTGTGCTCCATTTAAGGTAATTTTTGAAATTTGGAAACTCACATAAGCTTAAGGCAGACTTTTCAGGATCCTTTTCATCTTGCTCCAAATTATTTTCATTCCATAGCTTCTCAGAGGATGCAAATGGCTGCTTTTGATTTTCCTCTAAAAGTAGGTTCTCCTCTAGCAGCCATAATGACTGAAATTTTAGTGTAGAGAACACATTTACTACATAGTACTATAGCTTGGAAAGCCACCAAAGGATGTGTAACCCAACTTGAATTGTGGGTTTATCCACATGTTCACTTGAAACAAATGAATACCACTTAGTGGCAAAGGGTGTGTTCATCAGATGCTTTGCCTCCTGAAGTTTGCAATTTTTCAAAATTTTAATAATGATAAAAGAGACTGGAGAATCTTGGGCACTGTTAGGTTAAAAAAAAAGCCTGTGTGGGATTCTAAAAGAAAGATAAATTTGTATGGGTTGAATTTCCCTGGCCAAAGGGATCACCTAGGTGCCAACCCTTTAGCTCTTAGCCTTTTTTTGAAATCCGGACCTTTGACTTCAACTCCTGGCACTCTTTCTAGTATAGCACATTCGGTTATATTGAAATGATTTTATTTGCAGGTAGGTGGTACAGTGGATAGAGTGCTTTGCCTAGAGTCAGGAAGACAAGAATTCAAGTTTAACCTCAGACATTGCTAGCTGTGCGGCTCCAG
>NC_058131.1:150456972-150528540 GCF_016433145.1 Gracilinanus agilis
TTTCTTTCTTTCTTTCTTTCTTCCTTCCTTCCTTCCTTCCTTCCTTCCTTCCTTCCTTCCTTCCTTCCTTCCTTCCTTCCTTCCTTCCTTCCTTCCTTTCTCTCAATACTGTGTAATGGTGCCAAGGGATCACATAGCTAGGATAATCTTAATAAAAAGAAAGATAGTTCACAGGTAGCTAGTCTCATATTGTTCTTTTAGGATTGGATGGGATTGTACTATTCTTTCTATAACAAAACTAATCTTGAATAGTACTAAAACATTTCCCTAGTCTACCACCTTCTCCCCAACCAACAATTTGTTTCAGGTAAAGTCTGACCAGTTAAGGGAATCTGTATAAATCTTTGTCTCTAATTCCCTTGGAAAAATATGAAGTCTTGTTTATATGTAAGGCACAATTATTTAGTAATTCTCATTTAATAGCCAATTGTTAGTATTATTGTTGACACTGAGATACTTTTTTATCTTTATAGGTCTCACTTCCATTGAGAGATTTTTTTATTTGCTAATTTATATATGTAAGAATAGCATGTTAAGGTTTGCAAGGAGCTTTACATCCTATTCTTTTATCTGAAAGTCCTAGCAACACCAAGGTGTAAGGGCTCTTATCACCTCCATTTGTATAAAACAGGAAATTAGGGTCCAGAGAAGTGAAATAATTTTCTCAGACACACAACTAGTCAGTGTGACAGGCAGAATTCTAACTTGGATTTCTTTGCCTTAATGTTCTGCATTCTGTGCATTCTGTGCCACCTAGTGGCCTCATGTATAATTGTGCAGGACACAGGCTGGCTTTGCTTGGGTTTTTTCTTTGGAAACGTAGTATATACTATTATTATGAGTACTGTTATTTTTAAATGTTAGGAGCTTTACATCCTTTCCCAATGAGCACACAAATGGTGTCTGGGGGCTAGGAGCCTATATGTTATTCTTTGTTTAGTATTCCATTCATTTAAAGTGTGAAGAGGTTCAAAGATTAGTCATGCACAAAGGATAGGGAGAACATCACACCTGTTTATAAGCTTTGGTGATTGTCCATTACCCTTATGAGGCATATGCACGGTGGTCTAGAACTTACTCTGACAAGCTCATGAAGTGACTCTTAAATTTTAGTGTCAGCATTTATGTTTCATAAATCAGCAAACATTACAAATCAGGACTCGGTTTACTGATTGTTAATTGTTGAGACTTAAGAAAATGATGGTGATAATGTTAATAATGTTCTTTGGTTGGGGGCAGCTGGGTAGCTCAGTGGATTGAGAGCCAGGTCTAGAGACAGGAGGTCCTAGGTTCAAATCCGCCTTCAGACACTTCCCAGCTGTGTGACCCTGGGCAAGTCACTTGACCTCCATTGCCCACCCTTACCACTCTTCCACCTATGAGCCAATACACAGAAGTTGAGGGTTTAAAAAAATAATGCTCTTTGGCAACTGTGTGGAGGATTGGCTGCTATCACCTCTGAGATATGCACAAGAAATAAAAACTAAGGTTTGGTCTTATAGATAGATAACAAATGCTAAAAACTTGGCTGGGAGGAAGGCATTTTGTAGATTGTAAATTCTGGAGTTTAGGGATTTTAAAATTTTTAATGTTTGTCTCCCTATCACTTACCATAGCATGAGTACTTAATAAATGATTGTTGATTTCAATGATTTTACATTGTCCAGAATTTCTTCCCCTCCTTAGATGTGTTGCTTCAAAACCACTTTCTCAGTGAGAGGAGAGAGAGAGAGAGAGAGAGAGAGAGAGAGAGAGAATAGTAGAACTAAGAAAGAAAGTGTAATAGAATGGTCTAGGGAAGTGATGGGCAAACTATGGCCAGCGGGCCAGATGTGGCCCCCTGAAATGTTCTATCCAGCCAGGGGACATTATTCCTAATCTGACCAATACAATGAGTAGGATACAATACAATGAAACTTCAAAAGAGTTGCCTTAGAAACTGACTGACAGATGAGCATTTCCTTTCCTTTGGCCCCCTCTTTAAAAAGTTTGCCCATCACTGGTCTAGGGCATCCCTGAGCATTATTGGGGGTATCCTAATGTTTATCAGACCTAATTCTAGCATGATTTAGGGGAAGATACCAAGATTTCAGAGAATATAGCATGGAGTAGGTAGGAAAAGGAACACAAGCACATGGGGGAGGGAGGTGGAAGATAGAGAGAGGTAGATTGAAGGTGGTCTCTTTCCAAGGGTTTTGGAATTTGAAGATAAAAACAAACAAAAAAATCCAGTGCTCCATTTCTTTCTTGCTTCACCAAGAACTACTCATTTTGCACCAATGTTTTGCCTATAGGTCCTATAAATAAGAATGATTGTTATTCTAAATTTCTTATGCCTCTCATTTTATATGCTGAATAATATGAAAAACATGTATGACTATCAGAAAGATGGTATGTCCATAGGCTGGTTTGGGTTTTGAGTTTTCATCACCTATGACTATAATTATCAAGTCTCCTAAGAATTACAGAGTAAATACTGCACTAAAAATTATCTCTATATAGCCAAATGTTACTTAAATTAACACCAAGAATTCTGATGAAGTTTGATTCATTAGATACCTCAGTGGAATATCATGGACACTAGGAAGGGAGAAAAGAACTTTTGTCTGATTGGGAGCTGTGAGTTACCTCTTTGCTATATGTGTTCTCTAAGTTGGAGCCCATTCTTCTGAGAGATTGTGTACCAGGGAGAGGGCATGTCCAGAGTGCCCAAATGACTACCACCACCACCCTTGCCAGCACCTTACCCCAGACAGGGCAGAGAGGAAGCACTCCCATTGGGCTGCCGGATAGGGGGGCAGGTGGAATTAGAAATGTCTTCAGGCACACATGGAGAGGTGGAAGGGAGCAGTCCAGCCTCACTGGCTTTCTAGTAATGAACTGTGGCAAATTTTGTGCTGGGGTAAGGGTGATGGTGTGCATGCCCACAAAGAGGGCTCTGAGCACTCCCTCTGGAAGTGTACCATAGGTTTACCACTATAGCTATATACCATTATTGGAAAAATCTATGTTTTTAAAAGCTACTTAACTCTGGCTGACTAATGGATATTGAGCATATTAGTTGATGGTGAGCAGTAATGTTGGAAAACAATCAACCCTTTAGGGTTATCCCTAGAACCCTGACATGGTTAACTATACTCTGTGGACTCAAATTACCTGTGCAAGTGGGAATTGTTTAAGTAGCCTTGTAGTTAGTGCTTGATTATATAAATACCCAGGGATGGTAGCTAGATGCTTTAGTCACAGAGTCAGAAAGACTTGGGTTCAAATCTAGCCACAGACACTTCCTAGGCATGTGATCTTAGGCAAGTCACTTAACCTTTGTTTGCCTAGGAGACAGCTAGATGGCAAGTCACTTAATCTCTTTTGACCTTAGTCCCCAGGAGAAGGGAAATCACTCTAGTATCTTTGCCAAGAAAATCTTATGGACAGTATGGTTGGCAAGTCATAAAAAGAGGGCAATGACTGAAGGACCAAACAACGATGACAATACCATCATTCAGAGGTAGAGTCCTATATGTTGAGGTCTCTTCAGGCAGATTCCCCTGCCCCCCAAGTCCTGTTTGGGCTGATAACTCTCAATGACTCAAATGTTGAAGGGATGGCTGTAGGGAGAATTTCCTAGTCTGTCATCAAGCATTTATGAAACGTTTTCAATGTGTCAGTCAGCTTATTAACATTTATCAAACGCCTTTTATATGCTAGGCATTGTGTTAAGCTTTTGTGGATATTAAAAAAAGTCAAAAGACTCCTCAAGGAGCTTATAGTCTAAACGGAGAAGACAACATACGGCTATAATGTAGCATAAGAGGAGGAAAGTAACAGGCATAAGAAATCCAGAGAAGTACAGCCCAGTGGGTGGGAAATAAAGAGATAGCTGACCTGAGCTCCCTTCTGACATAGAAATTCTAGGAGGAGAAGTCTCTGTCATCGAATCAGAGGAAAAGCTGGGGCCAACCCATAGGGGATATTGAAGAGGTGTGAGTTCTGTGCCTAACATGGTTTTGAAGAATAATTAGGTTTCTGGAGCTTGATGGAAAAATGCAGATGAGTGCAAGCATGTAGGGAATGAAGGAGTGCCAGACCTGTATTAAAACTAAGGATATGAGTCTCTTTCTCTCCTTTCCAAACTTCTTCCTGGTCTTCATGGTTCCATAGCTCCAATACCTTATATTGTAGTGATACTTTTTTTTGGGGGGTGGGAAGGTAGGACTATCATTTCATTGTTAGATAACTTTTCTTTCATAGATAACTATCAATAGAGATCAGAAACTGTTCTATGATCTTAGAGAATTGCTTAAGGGCCAATGCAGAGTTAAGGTACTTTCCTACAGTCACACAATCAGAGTTAGAAGTGGAATTTGTTTCCAGGTCTTCTTGACTCTGAGGCCATTTCTCTTTTTCCACCAGCCTTTAATAAATAAGAAGTTCCACAATAGAAATGGTATCACCTTTTATTTGAAGAACTGCCTGAAAATCAGTCTGTTAGAAACCCTGTGTACATTATTTGTCCTGGATCCTTAATATATGTCAGTCCTTTCCCCCCTACCCCACTTTTTCAGTGTTTTAATCATAAGAAAGACATTAGTAGGCCATTTCATAAATCTAGGCATGCAAGGAGGTAATCTAAAGGTACCTACAAATTGAATATTTATTTGGTTAACTGTCAAAATATCAAAGTATGTTCTTTTGAAACATACTGACGACCTCAGTTGGCCTGTGGAAATTTTATCTAGGGATTTAGTTTTCATTTTTTAAGAGAACTTCAAGCTATGTTTTGAACTGCTATGCTCTTAGTGGTTTGAGCAAGATGCTCTTTTCATTTAGAGAGAAGTAACTTGATAGCTAGAAAACTCCCCCTAAGTACCTTTAAAAAACACACATATGTGCACACCCAAACTCAAGAGCTATACAGTAGAGAGCCACTAGCAGAAAGAACTTTCTCTCTAAATTCCTTCAGAAAGTTTTTCATGCAGCGATAAGTCTCTAAGAACCAATTTCCCACCAATTAATTGTGTTGTCTTTTTTGTTTTAATCATTTCCAGTGACAGAAATCTAACTCAGATATTTCCTTGGTTTTTCAAGATGAACACATTCCACTTATGTATGTCTTCCCAATTGTAATATTCAAATTTGAAGTAGAAAAATAGATATAACGTGCGAATTCGGTATATCTGGGATTGTTGTGTAACATTTAAAAAAAAATTTATCTATACCTTCCCTTACATTGTAAGTAGCAAATGTTTGAGTCAGTACATGAATGAATTAACAAATGAAATTATATACTTGAATTTGATCCTTTAAATGGAAACTTTTCTGGCATACTGGTTCAGTGGATAATTCTCTTGTCCTTTCAGCAATTTTTTTTTATCCTTCTAGAGGAGCTTGGGCTTATAGCTATAGAACTAGAAGGGGTATTGGAGGGATCATTTAGTTTACAACCCCACCCCCCACAACATTACTTTACAGATGAAGAAACTGAGGCCAGAAAATTTAAGTGACTTGGGCAAGGCCACTTGGGTAGTTAGTGGCAGAACCAGGAATAGCATCCAGGTCTTTTGGCTCAACCAACTGCAATCACCCTTTCTACTGCACCCAGAGAAATGGATTGCTCCTATTTAAGCAGGGCCACTAAAAACTCACGATGGGATCCTGGCTTTTTCAGTAGATGGCGAGCCATTCCTATAAAGGAAGCACTTTGCTACAAGGGTGAACATACTGATTTTCTTCATATTGCTTTCAATTTGCCTTAGTATTTGTGCCTAACTTTTTTTGCCTTTATGTAGTAACTGCAAACACATTTTCTTGGCTTATTACTGCTTCCTTGGCACACGTTTTTACTTTTCTTCTTCCTTCCTTCATCTGGCCATCTGCTGTTTTGTTTCCCCAGCTTTCTTTTGGCTATTTGAGCCCAAATCCACACCATTACTTCTAGGTAGTGGAAAGATAGAGGAAGTGACTACTATGGATGCTACTGTGGGCTACTTGAGAGAAGGCAGTAGTATTAAGAAAATTCAACAAACATTTGCTAGAATTCCAAATCCGGCAGAGGCAAGTCATGAATGAAATGATCACTGAAAAAGTATTTATTAAGTGCTTCCTATGTGTCATGCACTGTACTAAGAGCTAACTGACCAATGTAAAAAGCCAATCTGTGGCCCCAGAGAACATTAATCAATTAATAAATTAATTAACTCATCTATTTATTCATTTATTTATTTATTTATTTATTTATTTATTCATTCATTCATTCATTTATTTGTTTGTTTGTTTGTTTATTTGTTACGAGAAAATACCAATGTATCTCTCTCCTTCCCTCCCCTCCTCACTCTAGAAATGGCACCATTTGACCAAAAGATATGTGAATATATAAAACTGTCTTATTTATATCAGTTCTTTCTCTGGAGGTGGATATTCATGAGCCATTCTTCAAATGATATTTCCGTTGCTTTATATAATGTTCTCTCAGTTTTGCTTATTTCATTCTTTATAACTTTATGGAGGTCTTTCAATGTTTTTTTTTTTAAAAACCAACCTGTTAATGATTTCAAATGGCACAGTAGTATTCCATCATAATCATGTACCACAACCTGTTTAGCCATTCCCCAATTTGATGGGCATCCCCTCAATTTCTCAATTTCCAGTTCTTTGCCACCACAAAGAAGTTAGAGAGTTTTAATTCTAATGAGGCAGCAGTGAAAGACAACCCAAAAGGGAGGAGTGGTCAGGGAAGGGAGTTATGGTTTGGAAAGTCACTGGGATGATGAGAGGAGACATAGGGTAGGCGTGATTTGATTTGATTACTGTCCCCAGAGTGAAAGATGAAAAGTCTGGAGTGTAGATAGAGTATGTGTCATGGCATTCAGATCACCAGGGAACAGCATGCTAGTTTTAGTTAATTATGGTAATTTTTCACTAATCAGGAGAACAGGACTGCAGGAGGTAGAATATTGGGCTGAAAGAGGAGGCTGTAGTAAGTAGGTAGTATGGCATGAAGATGGCCAGGGCTTCAAAGGATCATAATTTTGAACCATAAGGAGATCTTAGTGGCTATTTCTATCATCATTTTACAGAAAATAAATTGAGTACTAGGGAGTAGCTAGGTGGCACAATGGATTGTGTGCTAGGTCTAGAGTCAGGAAAATTCATCTTCCTGAGTTCAAATCTGGCTTCAGACACTTAACTTACCTGGGTGAGCTTAGGTATCTGTAAAGTGAGCTGGAGGAGGAAATGCCAAACCACTCTAGTATCTTTGTCAAGAAAACCCCAAATGGGGTCAAGAAGAATTGGACACAACTGAAAAATGACTGAACAGCAACAAGAAATTGAGGCCTGAGGAGGTTGTGACTTTATCAACATTACACTTGTAGTATGTAGCCACACTGGAATTTAAACCCCCGAATTACTTTGCATTTACTTTATATACATTTGTATGTGAAGAGAAGCAAGGGATGAGGAATAGAGAACTGGACTTGGAGTACCTAAGTTCAAGTCTCTCCTCTAACTTGGATTTTTATGTGATCCTTGGAAAATCAATTAATTTCTTGGGTGTCTCCATTTTAATTGCTGAGGAGATACCAACTTACATTCATAGAAGGAGCTTCTTCATCATGAATTCCTCCTATCAGTGAAATCCTAGGTCTAAACCCAATCCTATATTTTTAAAAATTAAATTTAATTAATTTGTTACATCAAAAAACCTGCTAGCTTTCTCCCTCTTTCTCTCCATTAGAGAAGGCATTATTTGATAAAAAGATATATGTATATATAAAACTATGTCATTTCTATTTTATCAATTCTTTCTCTGGAGGTGGACATACCCAAGTCATTCTTCAAACACTATTTCTCTTGCTGTATGTAATGTTCTCTTGGTTCTGCTTGTTTCACTCTTCATGTAGGTCTTTCCATGTTTTTTAAAAATTAACCAGTTCATCATTTCTAATGGTGCAGTAGTATTCCATCACAATCACGTGACATGATTTGTTTAGCCATTTCCCATATGATGGGCATCCCTTCAGTTTCCATTTCTTTGTACTACAAAAATGCTATAAATATTTATATCTATATCTACTTATATCTATCTGTCTGTCTATCTATCTATCTATCCATCTATCTATCTACCTACTTTTATGTGTTTCTGTTATTTCCATCAGTAGAATGAAAGTTTTTTGAGGGATCTGCTTTTGTCTTTGTATCCTCACTGTTTAGCGGTGGTGACCATGTAATATAAAATAATAACAGTGAAAAGGATGCTGGAGTTGGAATTACATTGAGGTCAGGTCTACCACTTAAGAACTTTATGAATTTTGGCAAGTTGTCAGTTTCCTTATCTGTAAAATGAAGATTATGGTTACTTTTGTGAAGATCTAATGAGATCATGTATGTATATGAGACAGCTAGACAATGCAGTGGTTCAAACACGGGGCTTGGAATCCAGAAGGACTAAGCTGATATCTGGCCTTAGATATTTACTAGTTGTGCCACATTGGGCAAATCTCTTACCCTCAGTTTTCTTATCTGTAAAATGAAGCACCTACTTGCCAAGATTGTTGTGAGGATAAGATGAGATGTTTGTAAAGAGCTTTGCAAGCCCTAAAATACTATATAAGTGTATTAATAATATTATTTGTTGTTGTAAAGTCATTTTTCAGTTGTGTTCAACTTTTTAAGACTCCAATTGGGGTTTTCTTGGCAGTTATTAGAGTGTTGCCATTTCCTTTTCTAGCTCATTTGGCATTTTTTTTTTGCTGCAATGTGTTTATGATGTGCCAAAAAAATGACACCACAGCTTACTCCACACATCTGCAGGAGAGTACTGTCTTGCCTGCATACACTACAATGAGGTAGAGACTTGACATACAGATTCACAAAAACCCACATAGAGCAGCTGGGATACGCAATAAAGCAACATTGGCTCAGTGGGAGGGGGAGGGGGGAAAAGGAAGCTTATGACACTGGTTCTTTGGCACACAGCTTCCCATAGAGGGACAAGTTCTAATTTTTTTTTTTTTTACAAAACAAAACAAAATTTATTTATACGTTAATGTTGAGGGCTGGACTAGAGTTGAAGAAAAAAAGAAAAGAAAAACATCAGAAGAAAAGGAAAACAGCCTGTGATACAGAGTACTGGACAGAAGAGAGAAGACAGGCCTTGAGGAAGGAAAAGGCTACACACACACACACACACACACACACACACACACACACACACACACACACACGGAAGGCAGGGGAAACTGGGCAGCCAGGAGCAAGTGACTTGCTCAGAATCATAGACTAGTAATTGTCTGAAGCCAGGTATGAGCTCAAGAAGAGGAGTCATTCAGATTGCAATCCCAGTACTCTAACCACTGTGCCACCTAGCAGTTCATTATTATTTGAAGGTGCTTCATAAAGCATTCTAGAAATAGAAAGCATGTGTTATTGTTGCTAACTATATCATAAAGTGGCAGAAAAATGCTCACTACATATTTCTACTGGCCTGGAACCAGGAATCATATAGTTTAAATAGTTTAAATGACTATAAACACAACCCCATCATGAGATTCAGGTTTTATACTAATTGGGACTTTGCTGATGACCCAGTCCAAGATAATATTAAGATTCTCTTTTTCTGAAAAATCATTTTCTTATATAGTCAAAAGCAATACGAGGAACTGGTTTCCCTAGGGAGCCAAAGTGATTGCCAGAGTGTTTGAGCATAGCTGGTTAAAGCATCCTAGTGCATAGCAGGCAGGCAACAGAGAATAGAAGTTCCTGGACCAGGTTGTGGTTCCAGTGCCTGGTACAGTGCTTTGGACATAATGGGCATTCAAGAAACGTTTGTTGATCCAAATTGAATAATCTACCATTTCTTATGCTCTTTCTCTTCCCCACCTGAGGCAACTGGCTTGCATACGCATGCTTTTATTAGAAAGATAAGGAGAGAGTAAGCTAGGTGGCTCTGTGGATAGAGTGGCAGGCCTGAGATTGGAGGTCCTGGGTTCAAATTTGGCCTCAGACACTTCCTAACTGTGTGACCCTGGGAAAGTCACTTAAGTCCAGTTATCTAACCTTACCTTTACCACTCTTCTGCCTTAGAACTGATACTTATATGGATTCTAAGACACAGAGTAAGGATTAAAAAAATTGATAATGAGGACTGTGTAAGAATATATTCATGACTGGGTTTGGGATCAGAAGACCAAGGTTCACATCCAATCTGAGTAGTGTTACTTTGGACAAATCACTAAAACTCTACATCTCTCAGTTTCCCCATCTCTAAAATGGGGACAAAACAGAACACTTGTCCATTCTACCTAATATTTACACTAATAACTTATATGATTATGCTATATATTATATGTAACATTACAATATAATTATATTAACTACATAATATAATATACTTTTTTGGTAATAATTTATACTAACAATAGCCAATATTTGTGTAGAATCTTTAAGGTTGAAGAGAATTTACATGTTAACTTATTTGATCCTCACAACATCCCGTAAAGTAGGTGCTATTACTATTCCTACTTTATAGATGAGGAAACCGAGACTGAGAGTCACATCATTTCATAGTTTCTTTTTTCTATTACATGGTGGTAATTGTATCACTATTACATAGTAATTTTGTATTACATTGGAGGTACAAAGATAAAAACTAGAACAGCCCCTCTTCTCAAAGAGCTTTCATTCTAGTTGGGGAAAAAATACCCATATACACCTCTATGAGGTGTAGTGACTTGCCTAGAGTCATGTAGCTCATAAATGTTTGAAGAAGGATTTAAACTTGGGTCTTTCTAATTCTCATTTAGTAATACTAAATTAAATAATTTATTATTTATAATAATGTAATATATAAAGCATAATAAATAGGTAATAAAAATAATTCTAATAAAATAAAATAATTCATTATTTGTAATAATACATAATATATCTAAAATACAATAAATAAATAAATAATGTGAAAATTCCTAATTTAAATTCAGGTCTTTGCTCTATCCACTGTACCTGCCCAACTACTTTATGGGATTGCTCTGAGGATCACCTCAAGAAATAGATGTAAAGGAGCAAATAGGTAGCACAGTTCATAAGAGCACCAGACTGGAATTCAGCTCCAGATACTTCCTAGCTGGGGGACCCTGGGCAAGTCACTTCACCCTGATTTCCTAGCTCTTGACACTCTTCCCTCTTAGAATTGATAATTGATAAGACAGAAAGTAAGACTAAATAAGGATAAAAATAAAAGAATCACATACAAAGCAGTTTGTGATCTTTACCGCATTATCTATCAGCTAGCCTGATGATCTCGTCGTTTCTAGTAGTAAGACGCCTGGTGAAAGACGAACAATGCCCAGGAACTGTTCCACTCTCGGACACTAGATGGCGATAGATACACACCGTAGCCGTATGCTCGTGCTTTTGGAGTCTGAACAAACTGGGGAAAATGTATTTCAAATCCAGGCTGGGCTGCATTGTAATGCTTAATCGCACGGAAAAGAGCATGCAATAACTACTGGTATTTCTGTAAACACGGATGCTAAAAAACAGCTGCCAGTTGGGGATTAGGACTGAAGGAACACTCCCCAAAAGGTCTTCTGAGGACAAGCTAAAAGAGGAAAACCCTGTGGGTTTTCAATTTAAAAGCTTTGCAGTTAACCTCGATGACTCATAAATAGTCATGTTTAGAACCAGTGTGGATGACACTACATTTTGTGGATGGTTACTCTCCCTGAAGTTCCAACTGAGTAAACGTGGTCTCCATGGTCCCCTTCACCTCCCACCATGATATTATCTTACAGGAAGGAGCCGTTAGGTCAGCTATGCCTTGTGGAGATAAGTCTGTCATAGCAGAATTGACTTCATGGGCGTCCCTTTGGTTTTGTGCTCTGGAGGAGAGAGAACTTGGTCTCGATCGATCCTTCATGATTTGTCCTTGACTATTGGCCAAAAGCTTGCCTTTGGGGGCTTTTCTGGGAAGAAAAGTTGGAATGAATTTCATTCTCCCTCTTGGAAGAATGAGAAGCCAAAGTGGAAGCTCCCCCCTCCCCCCTCATGGTAAATTCAAAGCAAAACGGGTTGGAGGTGAGAAACACAGAGGTCATGGGCTGCCAGGCCTTTGAGGTTTTTTTCATGGTGACAATGGGCTGGTCAAGTTTATGGGGAAGAGCAGAAAAAGCTTGTCTAGCAGACTGGACTTCTGAAATGTTCAACTGTAAAACATGGCTAATAATAGCACTTACCTCACAAGGTTGTTGTGAAGAGCAGATGAGATAATATCTCCAAAGTGCTTGGCACAGTGCTGGACACAGAGTAGGTACTTAATAAATGCTTATTCCTTTTCTCCAAAATTTCCCTCTTTTGCCCCTTGAGGGAAGAAAGCTCAGTGTGTAAAGGAAAGAGGACTACCCTGAAGAGAAGCACTCTTATGTGGTAGGAAAGTGGTCTGGAGGAGGACACTGAGGAGGGTTAGCTGGGAAAGTCCTTCTCTTAAAAGGAATCCATTTTTGGATTTGGGGAATTAGAAAATGGGTGTCAAATCTGGAAAAGGAAGCTTGCCTTGTAAAAAGAAAGAAATGTGGTCCAAAGGTCATGTCAGAAATTGACAGTAAAAAAAGGATTATAAATTAAATAAATGATTTAAATAAATTTCGCTGCTTTCTTTGGGTTACATATCTGTGTGTTTTTAGTGAGTGGGTATTGCCAGGGGAGGGTAGTTAGGTGGCACAGTGGATTGAACTCTGGGCTTGGAGTTAGGAAGACCTGAGTTTTAGATCAAGCCTCAGACACTAGTTGTGTGACCTTGGGCAAGTCCCTTAATCCTGTTTACCTCAATTTCCTCCTCTGTAAAATGAACTGGACAAGGAAATGTCAAATGATTTCAGTATCTTTGCCAAGAAAATCCCAAATAGGGTCACAAAGAGTCAGACATGAATGAAATGACTGAACAACAATTACCAGGGGAAAGTGTCTATGCTGTAGGGTCAGTTTTAGTTTTGGAGATATTAACTGGGAACACACTTGGTTAGGAAGGACTTCTTGCCTGGGCTGCATTGAGGTCCTGTCTTCAGTTGAGAGTTCTTTGTAGATAGCTGCTGCTTCTATCTATTAGAGTCAAGAGTCTAAAGTGGGGGATACAGGGAAGGTTGGAAAGAGAACAGGAATCTGGAATGTGACTTTTAATATAGGCATAAGCAATTAGTCTCTGAAGTCAGAGAAAAGAAAAAACAAAAAACCCTTAAAGAAGCCATAGGAGTCTCTAACCTGCTGTGTAGATATAAACACTTTAAAAATAGTTTGGGTGGGGTGAAGTTCCAGTTAAATTTTTAAGACCACCTGGAAACTACTTTAAGTGTGTTTAATTCATAATCCTTTTCTTGCTGTCGATATATCTCAGATAATGCCAATATGGTCAGGAAAACTAACCCCCAAATCATGAAGATTCTTCTAGTTAACTTGAGGAATAACATATAGATTGTGGAGGAAGGGTAGCACATTGAAAGGAATGTTGGTAGGGAGTTGGGGGAGGCTGGCTACTTCTCAGTGGTTAGAGAGCCAAGCCTGGAGTCAGTAAGACCTGGGTTCAAATGTGGCCTCAGACACTTCCCAGCTGTGTGACCCTGGGCAAGTCACTTCACCCCCATTGCCTAGTCTTTACCACTCTTCTGCTTTAGAACCATACCCAGTATTGATTCTAAGATGGAAGATAAGAGTTTAAAAACAAACAAATAAATAATAAATAAAAAAGTACATATTGGGCCATGGGCAGGTGATATGTCAGACAACTTTCATATAGGCAAGGTCCTTACTGCTAAAATAATGCCTCAACCATTGCCAGTCACTGAAAAGACAGCAAAACCACACATGTTTGTGATAGGCAGAGGATGGACAATTCTTCTTCTTCTTTGAGATCCCAAGTCCCAGCCCTTGGGGTTTTAAGCCCTTTTGGTGTTTATCATCCAAGCCATAATTAGTCATTATTGTAACCTGGGCAAGAGGACCAAAAAAAAAAATGGTGTCATCCATTTAGTTAAATAGGGTGGGAAGATGAATGTTTGTAGAGAAAGGCTAGGATACTGCTGGAAAGTCTTTTGGGGTGGAGCAGACAGGAAAAGAGTACAACTGGGCTCTGGTCAGTCAGAAAAGGAAGGAGACCATCTGGTAGCTTCCTATTTAAGGGAATTATTTTTCAATTGGATGCTAAACTTGGTTTTTAATGAGCTGCAAGTTCTTTTAAGTTTGGTGTCATGGGATAAAGGCACAAGTCCTTCTGGTCTAGTTACAACTCTGGATCTCTTCCCTTTTCAAAGGCACGTGTTTCTTTTTTGTTAGTTTTATTTGGATAATTTCTTGCCTGCTCCTAGGGTATTGGAAGAACTATATTGTTTGGTAAAAATCCAGGTGGATGAAGAAGCAATGTAGAAGTTTACTTTGGGGATGATGTTTCTTAATTGTCACTTCAACAGAACTATAATATAGGACAGTGATAGGCAAACTACAGGCCTCGGGCCAGATGCAGCCCCCTGAAATGCTCTATCTGGCTTATTCCTAATCTGACAAATACAATGAGTAAGATACAATACAATGAAACTTTGAAAGAGTTGCCTTAGAAACAGACCGACAGATGAGCATTTCCTTTTCTTTCTTCCCCTCTTTAAAAAGTTTGCCCATCACTGGTATAGGAAAAAGAGAAATCTATTAGAAGTTATTTTTTACTTAGTTATATTCAGGGATGGTTCCTCCAGAACAATAAAGGTATGGGGTAGGACATCACTCCTTCAAAAAATAAAATCCTACTATTGCCACTTAGTGGTATAGCCTTTTAGATCATGGACAAGTCCCTTCTCCTTGGCTTTCAGTTTCCTGATCTTTAAAATGAGAGGATCCAAGTGGAAAACCTCAAATGTCCTTTTTCAGTTCTAAATAATGATCTTTTGATGGAATCAGCAAGTGTTAATTGAGCATCTCTTTTGTGCCCAGCTCTTTGCTAGGTTATGTGATATTTATATCATGACTTCCACTTGATCAATGAACTTTCTAGCATCCTAAAAAGGAGAAAGCAAGGAAAGAATTAGGAATAGGGCAGCCAATCTCATCAATCAGCTGATTAACACAAGACATTAGAAAAATACAAATAAAAGCAAGCTTGGAGTACATATGAACTATTGTTCTTAGACTCCAAAGTGGAAGAATCTTTAGAGATCATCTAATCCAACTTTCCCATTTTACAGATGAAGAAATAGAAGCCCAGGGAAATGAAAAGGGATTCGTTCAAGGTCACACACTTAGTAAAAGATACAGGACCAAAACCCAATTCTACTGAGGAGGATTCCAGTATCAAGGCAAGGTGGTACCTTCTATCTACTTAGCATGTATCATATATGTACCTGTTTATATGTACACATTGTTTCCTTCCCCCTTTCCCCTGATTTGAATTTAAACTCCTTGAAAGAGAAGACTGTTTTTGCCTTTGTATACTTAGCACTTAGCTTGGTGACCAGCACATGGAAGTGCTTAATAAACGCTTACAGATTGATCAATTGGGTGCTGTAGGAAGAGTGGTATATTTGGAACCAAATTTGGGTTCAAATCCCTACTCTGCTACTTACTAGCCATGTGACCTTTGGCACAAATCTTTGTCGCTATCTATGATCCTATGTCAGTTCCCCTCTCTAGACTCCAATTTCCTCATTTATAAAATGGAAGAATTGAAGTAGATGACCCTTAAGGTCTAAACCTTGGAGATAATAATTATGTAAATGTGAATAGCATTTCTAAAGTACCTGCAAGTTCACCAGGCACTTTGCTATATGACTAAATATTTCAAGTAAAGATTTAGCGCCGAGGGTAGTTCCTTGGTTCTTCGTAAATCATTATTCTGTCAATCAGCTTGTCTTTGGTCTCTCAGCTGTACATTCAGCCCTCTCTGGGTTATTAATGGGCATGGGCACAGTTGCATTGAGAAATGAAACACAAAAATCCCTCACTGTAGCCAGCACTTTACCACTCCCATAAAATTCTTTTTTTTTTTAAATTAAATCAAGCTCATTAATTAAAAAGTAGCAAAACTGGTCAATTAATTTGAGTGTCTATGAACTTACTAATGATGCAGAAATGGTTAAAAGTGTCTGCCCCCTATGTTTCCTGCTAAGGAAAATGATGAGGAGCTTGGATAATCAAGCAAACCAACATAAAATAAGACAAATTACAGCCACAATAAACTAAAAAATAATCAGCCTTTGAAAACCGGGAAGCTGATTGCACCTCTGATACATTCAATGCTCTTTGGACCTGAAGGTGATTCAGTTCACCGTACTTTTTCAAGTTGAAGGTTTGGGGCAACATCAGCAAATTTCTTTTGAAGAATAGTGAGGTTCCCAGGTTTGAGCTCATCCTTTTAGGTGTTACATGTCTGACAGTTATAACCTTCAATTTGTGGACTATGGTGGGAGTTTTGGTATTATTCAGGGTTTTGGTTTCAGGAGAATCAGCTATGATGCTTTTGTTGTTTCAAAAACATCAGTGCCAACGGCTGGCATTTGACATTATAGAGATGGTTCCCTTGTGTTTGTTCAACCTCTTGTAAGGAGGCTGGGAGAGTGTGAAATATGAATGTGGTCAATGTACTGACCATGCATGGAGCTGAAAGTGCATAATGTGGGCTTTTACTCACTCCTTCCCCATACAAGGTGAATGTGTTAACTTATTTGTATTGGAAACTTTTGTCCAAATGAAGAAAAACCTATATTTAACCATTTATCTCCCAGAAAAAGGAGAAAATCCTTATGGGTCATTTTTCCATTTCAAGGGAAAGGTTTTGTTTTCTAATGACTCTACATTATTACTTTGTTTCAGCTCTTTAATTCTTTATTAGCACTTTGAATTGATTATTATGTCACCTACTCATTGTTCATGCTCTACTGAATCTTAGATCTGGTACTGAAAGTGGCCATCTAATTCTATTCCCTCATTTTACAAATAAGGAAATTGAGGCCCAGGGAATTTAAGTGACTTGCCCAAGGTCACACATAGTATTTATCACAGGGGGAGAAGTTGATCCTAAGTCTTCTGATTCCAGAAAAAGTGAGAAAGTTCTTTTCACTAGACCACACCTTCTACCTTCATCAGTGCTAAGAAATCTCAATCAGAATATGGAAGGGATGTTGTTAGCCAAGCATTTGGAGGATTGTTCTTTTTAATCTATATACTGAAGTTTTGAAGAAAGGCTTAGCATACTCTTTGTATTCTAGAGCAGAGTCATGGGTAAAATGGTGCAAGTGGAATTTAGTTTCAGGGTGCTGAATCTAGAGTGTAGAGAATTTAGAAGAAATTAGATAATGATGACACTTTTAGTCCCTTCAGCAGCCCAGAAACAAGAAGTCTTAGTACCTAGTTAGTAAGAACAATTATTTAAAATGGCAATATATCCTATAGGTGCATGGGGGAGCTCTTCTACTACATTTCTCTATTTTCTGCCTATCTCTGACCCTCTATGTCCACCTTTCCAACAGCAACCCTAGGCCTGGGTTTCAGGGACTGTTTTCCCTCAAGATGTAGTGTCCCATTTTTCTCCCTTCCCTCAAATGAGGTATGATTTGTTCCATTGAACAATTTGATGTAGTTGTCCTAGGAGTAAAAATTCCTACTTATAGCTCTAGTCTAAAGCATGTCTCTTACTGGAGCGGTATATTTAATTGTGTCTCTCTTGGGATGAATTATATTGATAGTGAGGTAGATAGTTTCCCATCCTCTGAGGGGTATTAATGTTGGAGACAAAGGGTATTGTAATTAAGGAGAGGGTGCTTACTTGATCATAAGACCTAGAGCTAGAAGGGACTGCTTTATTAGAAAGCAAATGGGCAAAGACAACCATTCTAGTTTGGTAAACCCTGTCTATATTCTTTCTTACCCAGTTTTTAAAAGCAAATTAATCCCAGAAGGAAGAGGAAAGTAAACTAGGTAGATATGGGATCAGTGGAACATTTTAGATGCTGAGTTTGTGCAAATTGGGACTCATAAGTGACCCTGACAACCATCTTGAGTTGGTGTCAGATGTAGCCATTCATATGGTAGATTTAGAAGAATTTTATTGGATTCTTTCTACGATTAAGGTACCTTTTTGATAACAGATCACCATTTAAAAATTTTTTTTCTCTTTTGGCCTCTGGAACCTAGTAACATAGCATAGATTTAGAGCTGGGCGGGATGTTGTAGGTCATTCTGTCCACAAAAGTTTATATGAAACTTCTTATTTGTATATGAAACAAGCATTATAGTGACTCTCATTTGTTTCAAGTCCTTCATGAGCCTTTCAAATCCTCACGTGTCAAGTCCTTCATGTGTGTCTGATATGGCAAGTTCAAGCTCATTTTGTGTTAAGATAATGCCTGAAGGCAAGTGGAAAAGTCTGGACCTGTCAGGAGTGAAGAGAAAGTGATTAATCACAGTGACTTTTATGACACTTCTAAATGTTTAGTTTCCTGACCTTGTATCCAGTGGACTACAGATTTAGGTGGGGTCAAGTTGAAAAGAGACGACAAGTGGCTGGGGCTCAAATGGGATTCTAGCAAGAGTTTGGCTTGGGTTCAATTACTCTCCATGTCTCACACCTGGTGAGAAATGGGTCCCAATAAAAAGTTTATAGTGGCTGGGAAACTTGTTAGCTCTGCCTTATGTCAGACCTTTGGACATGACTTTGAGAACTGATCTATATCCTTTCCATGTTTTGGGTTTGTGTTTTCTTGAGTCATTCACAGAGTCATCCACAGCTAACGCTGAGTGCTGGTTAACATGGTTCCATGCCTTTTGAAATGTAAAAATCAATTCATCTCAGGGAATTGGGCTATCTTTTCCTTCCTTGTGTCTCCATTGTTTTTTTGTTTGCTGATGACAGCACATTTTATATGAGCTAGATTCTTGTGTACATACTGCTTCCAATCATTTCCTTGTATCTTGTGATTTATGGGAATAGCTGGTAACTCTTATCATTTGATGCATAGTGGACTCCTCAACATGTCATCCAGGTATCAGCTCAGCCTGTATGTACTGTCTCATTTTTTTCATCACTTTAATATTATGGTTGCCAAATAAGTCCTATTTTATTAAACTCACGGAAGTGAATTTCCTGGCATTTACTAAGGAAATGAAATAAGTAAAAAACAAAACCCCCAAACAAACCAGAATGTTACTTATGTAAAATCTCTTCCATTGGTCTTAAGAATTTCAGTTTATCCATTTAGAGAAATAAACAGGAAAGGAAAAGATATCACAGAGTGTTAGAAGTTATTCCCTTATTTTAAGAATTATTATAATGGATCACAAAACTATAAGATTAGAAAAGGTCATAGAAGTTCATCTTCCTTGAGAACCCTGTCTAAAAGATTGTGGACAGATGATTATCCAGATTGTTTGAATGCCTTGATAACAAAGTGCTCACTACATTCTAAGGTAGTCTGTTTCAGACAAATAGTTCACTTCCATTTACAAAACAGAAAAAAGAACATGCAGTACGAAACTATAAAACTTTGTAATAACTTGCTTAAAAAAAGTATATGATAAATTCAACCTGTAATTTTTAAGGCTGCCTTACTCGTATTTCTCAGTTCCTTCTGGTTTTCTTTCTGTCTAATTTTTTAAAAAAAGAGTTGATTATGTTCCTTTATTGAAAAGCACAGTGATGGTGAACTTTTTAGAACCTTTTAGAGACCATGTGCCATGCCCCCCCAAGTCCCCACCCCCACTCTTCCTCCAAGATAATGGATCCTATATGGAGGAGGGTCTACTTTTCAGGATGTTGTTGACCACCTTGGGTAGCTCTGTTCAGGAAAAGCCAGATGGGAGAGATTCTTGGGTCAGCAAGTCCTGCCATCTTTCAATTGGTGTGTGTGTGTGTGTGTGTGTGTGTGTGTGTGTGTGTGTGTGTGTGTGTGTGTGTGAACGACCTTAAACAAGGTTCTAGAATAAGATGAGCTCCCCCCCCCCTTTTTTTTTTTTTTTTGCTTCCCTTTTTTAAAACAAAATCTTGATATGGGTTCAAGTCAAGTCTGGGCTTTCAAGAATAGCTTTACCAGTGATTCTGCCTTCAGTCCCCCTGACCTGAAGTCTTCTAGGTGAGGGTGGCATTGCCAGGGCGGGGTCTCAGGTTCCCCCCAGTCTTGGAGGGGTTGTAGTTTTGGAGTTTCCTTCTCTTCAGCGAGCCAGCACATGGGCACTCACTAAAACTCTGATGGGGTGGGGATTACTGTAAGCAGGTCTTGATGGCCCTCTGGAAGGGGGGTAGGTCTTGGTACAGCATGGGGGGGCTCCTGAGACTTAGAGTGGCTCCTCCAGGAGGTTTGGATCTTGAAAGCAAAGGAGAAGCCCCAGGGCAAGGAGACTCCACAGGCTTGGAAGTCAGATAGGGGCTGGGCATTCACCATGAGCCTCCCCTGCTGTTTCCTTCCTTCCCACCACCTAGGGTGGCTGCCCGTCACTTCGGGCAGGGGCTTAGCCTGCCCCTCCTTGAAGGCCCAGGTGTCATGTTTCCCCCTCTGCCTCAGCCTCAGCCTCCTCTCCTGAGGGAGGAGGGTCACAGGAACCCTGGGCCAGACAGGGGAGGGAAAAGGGGGAAAGGAGTGGCCCGAGTGCTCCATGGGGAAGCAAGGTAGAGAGGGAGAAGGGAGCAGCTCTGCTGGTGTCCCTCTACTAGTGCCCAGAGAGAGGTGTGTCATCTTCAGCATGTGTGCCATAGGTTCACCATCATGGCTCTAACAGATGGAAATTTCTTCCTTCTATTGAACTGAGATATGCCTCTTTATAATTTCCAGTTATTAGCCTCAGTTCTATATTCTTGAGCACTATAGAACAGATCTTCTATATTTTTGATCCTTTAAATATTTGAAGATAAGTTTGTCCTGCCAAGATGACCTCTCTGAACTTAAACCTTCCCAGTTCCTTAAACATATCTTCATAATTTTCTACATCTTTCACTCTCTTAGCTGTTCTCATTCAGACATATCCTAGTGTTTCAAGATGCTCCTTAAAACATGGTATAGAAGCCTGAGCACAATTTTTGAGATCTCTCCCTATTTGAAAACTGCCTAATTCTTTATGTTGTATTACTTAATTGGAACATATGACACAGAATGTCCCTAGAATCTTAGTATAACTAAGTATAAAAACTTGGTGTAATTTAGTAAAACTTAGTATAACTATAACTTAATATAACAAAAATCTTTGGTATAATAGTATAACTTTAATTTAGTATAAAACTTAATATAACAGTATAACTTTACAACATAAAAGCACACTAAAACTTTTGAGATATCCTGGGTTAGGAGAGCTCACAAAGTGGTCTGATGCACATATCCTAGATTATTTAAAAAAAAAGAATTCATAGGAAACTCATATAATCACAGATATTCTATTTATTGTTTTAAAATGTTAAGAAGAAAACAGACTTTTAAAATGAGATGTAGGTTTATGAAAAGGGTGTAAACCTGTAGAATTTAGAGTTAGGAAGGAGAGTAACATAGTTGTTGATTTTTATTCCTTCATGAGAGGAGAAATACTCTCCTGGCTAGAAAAAATGAGAGTCGTGAGGATTGTGAATATGCCAACTCTGTAACTTTGAGACTATTATCTGCTTAAATTCTGTCATTCTCCTAAGCCTAGGCCCTGGTGTAAGTCAAACAATATGGGGCAGCAAACCAGACTCTTGAAGTAGTCAGCAATTTTTCTCTTGTGCAAAGAAAATAGGGATTGAACTGGTTAGCAGGAGCTGTACAGAGGACGGTAAAGTGAGAAAGCTCTTGCCATAAAAAGGTTCTCTGTTGAAACTGAGAGCTCAAGAGAAGTTACAAGGAAGGAGCACTTTAACTTCAGACAAGTTAACAACCTCAAACGAAATAACTGGTGTTGGGCCCTTTTTAATTGTAACTTGCTGTATAAATATCAGCTACTCAAATGAGCTCTGGTCCCTGCCCTTGAGGTACTTGCAAAAATGAAGGTGCTACATAAATGTGAATTACTATTCTTTGGTGGACATGGGACATGTATTTAACAAAGATAAATAGCATGGTAAGGGAGCAGTAGTGCACATGTACACACATGCATATATCAGGAAATCTTAGCTTTATTTTTTGTTACAAACCCCCTTTGCCATTCTGGCGAAATCTATGGACCCCTTCTCAGAGTATTGCTTTTAAATAAACAAAATAAAATTCATAGAGTTGCAAAGTAAATCATTTATATTGAAATAATGATAATTTTTTTCTATCCAAGTTCATAGATCCCTTAAAATTAGACTCCAGGTTAAGGATCCCTAATCTCTCTGTCTCACTCTCTCTTTGTCTCTCTGTCTCACTCTCTACCCCCTCCCCCTCCTTCACTTATTTCTTCTTCCTCCTTCTCCTCCTTCTTGTCTTTCTCCTTCTCCTCCTCGTTCTCCTTCTTCTTTTCCTTCTCCTCCTCCTACTCCTTCTCCCTCTCCTTCTCTTCCTCCTTCTCCTTCCTTTTTTCTCCTTTCTGCTTCTTCTCCTCCATCTCCTCCTTCTCCCCCTGCTCTCACTCTCCCTGTCCCTCTCTGTCTAATTATCTGTCTACTCTTTGTAAGTACTAAATAGTAGTATAGGAAGCATTCTATTACATGAAACAAATTCTGTTCCTCCAGTCATGAAAGTGTAATCCAAGAATTTCTATTAACATAGCAACATAGTTTCATAGCCTTACTTTGCCAAACCAAGCCTATAAAGTCACAGTGCCCACGTTTCATCTGCCTTTCCTATTTATCTTCTTTGGAAGCATCTCCAGTACAGAGTTGTTCAGAAGGTTAGTCCAAGATCACACAACTTTATCTGCCCCTATAAGTGCTAATTCTTGTATTACTTGTCTATTCTTGAATACTTCAAGGATCCATGATGTAACTGATATAAATACTCCCCCCACCAATGCAGATAACACCCATCTCCTTGTCTTTGTAGGTGGTCTTTGAGAAGTCCTGTGGACCCAAAATTCTTCATTTGGCAGCCAGTGCTATGATGATGAGATTCTCTGAATTTAGCTAGGCTGATCCAAGAGTAATAACCACAGTCAATCATCACGTCTATTCTTGTTTTTTTAAAGATTAAATTATATAATAACATAATTTAAATAAATTATATATATGAAACTTATTTTCATATTTCACTTTCATTCTCTAATATGAAAATTCAACTGTCTCCCCCAGAGAGCCATTCCTTACAACAAAGAATAAAAAAGAAAATTTAAAAAGCAATGTAGTAAAACTTAACATCTGCTTATTTTTCTACTGCCTAACAATGTCTGCTGTTTTTTGCCTCCATAGTCTGTTGTCTCTTCAAATAAGGGAGGGAGATACATTCTCACATCTCTTCATTAGGGTCAAGGTCATTATATTCTTATGGAATTTGATTTCAATTTTGTTGTTGCTTCTATTTACATCATCGGAGGCACTGTGTACATTGTTTTCTTGATTCTCTTCACATTGTGTCTATTCATATAAATCTACCTATATCTTCCTATACTTTTCATATTCATCCGGACCATTTAAAGTCTCTTCATTTGAGTCTTAAGAGAGTCTGCCTTCTACTGACATAGCCTTTAAAAATACAGGGTCATTTCCTTGCTGAGATGAAGCAACAAAAAAGGAATTTAGTGGAGAACTTTCTCCAGATACACTGTGTGAAAATAATTGAGCAGTCATTTTTTAAAAAATCCCTTACTTTCTGTCTTAGTAATGCTCTAAGACAGAAGGGCAAGGGCTAGGCAAACAGGGTTAAGTAACTTGCCTAGAGTCACACAGCCAGGAAGTTTCTGAGGTCAGCAGTAATCTTTCACTTGTACATTTGTAAATCCATAATTCAAAGAGTGGATCTGGAGAAAGATGTGGAATATATTCTGCCATCATATTTTCCTCACCTTCTACATATCTAATTAGATCCTGAAGTATGGATTCCCTTTTGGAGGGGATGATGGATAAGGATCTAATAGCCTGGGATTCTAGCCTCTACCTCTTTCTAACAACTATATGATCTTGAGCAAATTGGTTAGTCTCTAGTGACTTCAGTTTTTCCATATAGATGTAAAGGATTTAGAACTAGAATAGACCTGAGAGATAACTTAGCCTTTTTGGCTAAAGATTGTTGGAAAGAAAACTGAGTACATTCTGGTCCATTGAAATAAAATGACTTGCACAAGGTCACACAGGTAATATGTCTCAGTGTTGGAATTTTAACTCAGCTCATCTGAAATCCAAGCCATCATTCTTTTTGCTATTTTGTTACATGGTGCAGCAGTGGAAGAGTGTAAAGTATCTGGGATTTGAAGTCAGAAGGTCATGCAATCATAGATTTAGAGCTGGAAGGGGCCAGAGGGGTCATCTAAATCAACCCTTTAATTTTATAGTGAAGGAAATGGAAAACGAAAGTAGGGGAGAGGAGGAACTTGCCCAAGGTATCACAGAAATAATGGTAGAGTTAGAATTCGAACCCAAGTCCTATGATTCCAAATCCAATACTTCCCATATTGTGGCCTGTTCTTCTTTTCCCTATGGGTTCAAATCTTCCTTTTGCCTTATACTACTTGAGTGACTTTTCTCTCTCTTCTCCCTCTCCCTGACGTGGTAAATAGTCTGATATAGGTTATACCAGTATTGTCATGGAAGTCACTTGATATCACTAGGTCTCAGTTTCTTCATCTGCGAAATAAGGAAGTTGAACTTAAATGATCCTTAAGATCTCTTCCAGTCTTACATCTTGGATCTTTTTTTTTTTTTTGTCTATGATTTAGATTTTTTTTCAATTACATGTAAAAACAAGTTTTTGCAATTGTTACCTGAGATTTTACAATTCAGTTCCTCTCCCTCTTTTCCCTTTCCCTGTGGTAGTAAGAAGTCTGATTTAGGTGATACCAGTGCTGTCGTGCAATACATATTTCCATATTCCTTATTTCATGAAAGAAGACACATATCTCATATACAGTAAAAAATTCTTGAGAGAAATAAGGTGAAAATGGCATGCTTTGATCTATAATTAGATCCCAACAGTTCCTTCTTTGGCTGTAGATAGCAATTTTCATCATGAACCCCTTTGGGTTATCTTGGAACCTTGAATTGCTGATAATTTAGTCCTTCAAAGCTGATCATCATGCAATATTTCTATTACTGTATACAGTGTTCTCTTGGTTCTGTACACTTCACTTTACATTAGTCATGTAAGTCTTTCCAGGCTTTTCTGAACTTATCTTTGTTGTTTCTATTGATGCAATAATATCCCATTACAATCACACACCACAGACTTGTTCAGCCATTCCCCAATAGATGACTGTCCCCTGATATTCCAGTTCTTTGCCACTACAAAAAGACTTGCTAAAAATATTTTTGCACAAGTAGGTTATTACCTCTTATTTCTGATCTCTTTGGGATACAGACCCAGTCGTGGTATTGCTGGCTCAAAGGGCATAGATAGTCTATACATAGTTATATGATCCTGTGGGTGTGATTCCATATTGCTCTCCAGAATAGTTGTATTGGCTCACAATTCCACCAGTAGCATATTATGATCCAGTTAAGGTGGATAAATGGTTTGAGTGCCGAGCCTGGGGTTAGGAAGACTCATTTTTACGAGTTCAAATCTGGCTTCAGATACTTACTAGCTGTGTAACCCTGGTCAAGCCACTTTACCTTGTTTACCAAAACAAAAAAATTGGGGGGCAACTAAGTAACTCAGTAGATAAGAGAGCCATGCCTAGAGATGAGAGGTTCTGGGTTCAAATGTGGCCTCAGACACATTCTAGCTGTGTGAAGATGGTAACCCTAATTGCCTAGCCCTTACTTCTCCTCTACCTTGGAACTGATACTTAGTATCAATTCTAAATCAGAAGGTAAGATTTTTGTTTGTATTTTTTTAAAACAAAAATAGTATATTAGTGTTCCAATTTTCCCACATCCTCTCCAACATTTATCATTTTCCTTTTTGATCATATTAACTAATATGAAAGGTATGAGGTGGCATTTCAAAGTTGTTTTAATTTGCATTTCTCTAATCAATAGTTATTTGGATCATTTTTTCATATGACTATTTAGTTTCAATTTCTTTGTTGGACAACTGCATGTTCATGTCCTTTGACCATTTGTCAATTGGGGAATGATTTGTAGTCTTATAAATTTGAGTCAATTCTCTGTATATTAGAGAAATGAAACTTTTGTCAGAGACAGTTGCTATGAAATCCGCCCCCCTCCAATTTTTGTTTCCCTTCTTTTTTACATTTTCTAATCTAGTTGTAATTAGTTCTATTTGTATAAATACTTTTAAATTTAATGTAGTCAAAATGACTCATTTTGCTTTTCATGTTCTCTCCCTTGTTAAATCATAAATTCTTCCCTTATCCAAAGGTCTGACAGGTAAACTATTTCATATTCCCTTAGTTTGTTTATATCACCTTTTGTTTCTAGATCAGGTGTCCATTTTTTATCTTCGTGTATATTGTAAGATGTTGGTCTATGCCTCGTTTCTACCATACTGATTTCCAGTTTTCCTAGCAATTTTTGTCAAATAGTGGGTTCTTCCCCCCAAAGCTTGGATTTTGGGGTTTAATGAACACTGGAGGGTTACTATATTCATTTAATATTGTGTGTTAATTATCTGACCTATTGAATTGATCTACTACTGGATTTCTTAACTAGTACCAGTTTGTTCTTTTGATTACTGCTTTATAATACAATTTGAGAGTTGGTACCAGCAGGGCTCCTGCCTTCAATTTTTTTTCATTAATTCCCTTGACATTCTTGATATTTTATTCTTCCAGATGAATTTTATTTTTAGTTTTCTAACTAGAAAATATTTTTGGTAGTTTGGTATGGCATCAAATAGGTAAATTATTTTAGGTAGAATTTTCATTTTTGTTGTATTGACTGGGCCTACCCATGAGCAATTAATGTTGTTTCAATTATTTAGATCTGACTTTATTTAAGTGAAAAGTGTTTTGTAATTGTGTTCATATAATTGCTAGGTTTGTTTTGGTAGGTAGACACCTAGGTATTTTATATGGTCTATATAATTATTTTATATATAATTATTTTAATTTATTTTTAAAATTTATTATTATATACATTTTTTAATTAATTTAAATATCATTATTTTAAATGGAATTTCTCTTTCTANATTTTTCTAGTTCTATAAAATAATTCTTTTGTAGTTTGATTGGTATGACACTGAATAAGTAAATTAAGTTGGATTAGAATTGTTGTTTTTCTTATATTGGCTAAGCCTACCATGAGCAAATAATATTTCATCAATTGCTTACATCTATCAATGATAAGTTTTTTTGTGATTGTTTTCACATAATGCCTGAGTTTTTCCTGGAAGGTAGACTCCCAATTATTTTGTATTGTCTGTAGTTATTTTAAATGGAATTTCTCTTTCTATCTCTTGCTGTTGGATTTTGTTGGCAGTAATTAGAAATGCTGATGTGGATTTATTTTATATCCTGCAACTCTGTTAAAGTTCTTAATTGTTTTGATAATTTTTTTTGGTCTGTTATCTAGGGTTCTCTATGAACATCATCATATCGTCTGCAAATGATAACTTTGTCTCTTCGTTACTTATTTGAATTCCTTCAATTTCTTTTTCTCCTCTTATTACTATACTTAGCATTTCTAGTACAATATTAAATAATAGAGGTGATAATGGACATTCGTGTTTTCACCTTGATCTTAGTGGAAAGGGTTCTAGCTTATCCCCATTACAGCTAATGTTTGCTGATGGTTTTCAATACATGCTATTTATCATTTTAAGGAAAGCTCCATTTATTCCAATGTTTTCAAATTAAAAAAAATAAAAAATGGGTATTGTAATCTTTGATCTTTTGTCAGAGAACTTGGGTTCAAATCTCACTTTTGATGCTCATGACATGTGTAACCTTGGGCTTAATATCACTCAATATCTCTAAGACTCAGTTTCCTGAACTGTCAGTTGAGTGGATCAAACGCACTCATTTTAATTGTTCATTTTGTGCCAAGCACTGTGCTATTAGGTACTATAGTTAAAAAAAGTGGAATAGTCCTCTCAAGAAGGTTATAAGAACAGCCTTCAATATTATACACATATAATAAGCATAAGAGAAGTCTGAGGAGACAGAGCAAGTTCCTTGATGATAGATAGCCGAATAGAGGGTGAATATGAGTATGCCGAGTACCTGAGGAATGGAGGGTGAAGGGTTGAAATAGGCAAAAGGGCCACTTACAACTCAAAATTTATGATTCTATAAGATCAGGAAGAGAAAGGTTAAAAACAAAGAAAAGTTTTACCTTCCTGACAACTTTGTCTAATCAACTCTGAATTGTATGGATTTCCTGAAATCCATGGACTGTCCCAAAATTAATAAAGCAGATTAAATGATTTGCCTAGATCAGTGATGGGCAAACTTTTTAAAGAGGGAGCCAAAGGAAAGGAACCGCTCATCTGTCAGTCTGTTTCTAAGGCAACTCTTTCGAAGTTTCATTGTATTGTGTCCTACTCATTGTATCTGTCAGATTAGGAATAACGTCCCACTGCCCGATAGAACATTTCAGGGGGCTGCATCTGGCCCTCGGGCTGTAGTTTGCCCATCACTGGCCTAGATTGTAGCCCTCTTCCCTTCTTCCCACCATATTTTCCATTGAACTGAGCCAAAAAATCAAAACAAACCTCTGTACCAAAATGTAAGCAGCACAATAAGTTGGAAATATCACATCTGTATATGGTAATCCAGGTCTTTACAAGGTAAATAAAATTTCTCATAAAGAGAAACTTTTGAAGTGAGATCTGTCAAGCAAGCAGCCATAAAAGTCCTAAAAGAAAATATATCCACATCAGCCAATGTATTCTATTATTGCCTTTATTTTCTTGGTATATGGCCATTATAAGAACAAACTTCTGTACACAGACTTTAAGCCTTTACCCAGCCTGCTAGACCTCACTTTTTTTTTTATTCACACATTGAGACAAATATATGTCTGCTCCGGTCACATTAAATTATGTATACCCCTCTTGTCTAGGAAAATGTTAGTAACCTGTAGAGTCTTCACCTCAAAAATTCTTTTCACATGCATTGTCTCATAAGCATCTCAACAAATGAGGAAAGCTCTGACTCCTTTTTAAATGTAAGCTCATAAGAACAGAGGATAATGGATCTAGTATTAGAAGAGACCTTAGATGCCATCCCGTCCAACCCTCCCATTTGTCAGTTCAGGAAACTGAGGGATAGAACAATTAAGTGATTTGCTCAAGGTCACAAAGGTCTTAAGCGTCAGAGGTAGGATTCCAGCCCTAGTCCTCTGACAAAAGATCAAAGTACTGTTTTGTCTTTATATTCCTCGCCTGGCTTAGTGAATTGCCCATGGTAAGTATTTAGTAAATATTGAGTCAAAAAATGAAATATTAACAATAGGGGGATGCTATTTCTCAGAGGAAGTCGTACTTGAAGTGAACCTTTGAGGAAGATAAGACTTGTGGAAGGTGTATCCAAGGATCACACTCATGGGAGATGACTCGAGCAAATGTCCAGAAATAGGCGATGGAATGTCAGATTTGAAGAACGCCTAGTAGCCAGGTTTGGTCAGGACACAGTATGAGAAGGAGAGTAATGTAAAGTATGGTTGGAAATGTAGGTTTGATCCATTTGTCCCAAACACTTGCATGCTGGATTAAGGAATTCCTAGTTTATCCTCAGAACATAAGGGTCCAACCAATTGAAGGTTTTTACCCTTGATCTTAGCCAGAAGGTTGAGAAGCAATACAATGGAAGGTTTTTAAGCAGAGGAGTGATTTCTTATTCTTAGGGTTTTACTTTAAGAATATCTTTTTTGTAGCTGTGTAGAAGAGAAATTGGAAAGGGGAGACTGGAAGCAGGAAGACCCCTAGGAAGCAAAAAGTGATGAGTGAAAATAGAGTAACAGCTATGTAAACTGCTGAGAAGGGTTTTCTGAAAGTAAAATAATAAGACTTGGCAACTGATTGGATATAGAAAATGAGATAGAAGAATCAAGAATGAGATTTTTTTTTAAACTCTAACCTATCACTTCTGGGCCTTTTGGCTAAGATCAAGTATAAACGCTTACCTTCCATCTTAGAATCAATACTGTAAGAAGCAGTAAGGGCTAGGCAATGGGAGTTCAGTGACTTACCCAGGGTCACACAGTTAGGAAGTATCTCAGACCATAGTTTAATCCAGGACCTCCTCTCTCCAGGACTGGCTCTCAATCAAGAATGAGATTTTGAACTGGGGTAATTGGAAGATGATAGTGTTCTTAATAGAATGAAGGAAGCTAAGAAGAAAGTAGAATGAGTTTAGTGGGAGAGATGATCATTTCTGTTTCAGATATAAGCTAGAGATTCATATAGGACCTCTTCATCAAATGAAGTCATTGAAGTTTAATGTGCTACTTCTCCCAGAAGCATTTGCATTGTCACCACAAAGGAATGGAGGTCATCTTTTCAGTAGGGAGCTTGTCCAACAAGCCATACTCTGTGACCTCTAGGCAGGCACAGTTAGGTATCAGTCGCCTCAGTTGAGTATTTCTTGGATTTCTCCAACAATGGAGCATCAGTGTTTTGGTATTAGCCCTCTTGTAAAATTTTAGTATGGAGAGGGGTGAGAGGTTGGAGCCAAAGAAGCTCAGGCTTTCCATTGTGAAAGTAGTCGTGGGTGGGGAGAGCAGGGCTATCCATTGTGAAAGTACCGTGGGTGGGGGACTACCTTTGTGTTTCCCTCCCCCACAGTCTCTGGTTTCTGAGATCTTAGCATGAATTTCAAGGCTGTGATATGGAAAAGTAAAGCCTTTGTCAAGTGTCAGTTACCTTGAATTGTGTGTGAATAACTGACCTATATTCTCTGAGTAGTCTAGCATTTAAACACAAGCTGATTTTTAACATAGTCATGGAGACGTCCATGGCTTCTGCCTTTCTAGGACCAATGCCACTGAGGGGTTGGGAGATGGCTGTCATGGCTTCCCTTGCAAATTTGATTCCCCCTCTCCAGCCTCCTCCAATCCTCATGGTCATTTCTAAACTACAGCGCTATTCCAACACCCCACGCAGTCCCTCCTACACCCCAGACACCTGCCAGTCTTGATTTCCTCCCATCACCCCTTGTTCTGGTTAAGTGAGCAAATCCTGGGTGTGGCAAACATTTTAAAAAGGCTACTTAAATGACTTTTCACATTTTTTTAAAAGACAAGATTAGTCTTAATTAGTGTGTTCTGTGCTTTAGGAACAACCAGCAGGTATTAGCTGGTTCTGAGTAGCTACACTCTTTTCTTTTAGTTTCTTGAATTTTCTGTTCAGCCCAATTTGCCTGGACTTAGTCTAAGACCACTGAGTGTATGAATCAAAGTGTCAGAATTTAGGGCCACTGATACCATTTCAATAATCTTGAGTTTGAATTTATTGAAAGCAGGAAGGAAGGCTTTTCACCGTGGCAATGTGGTTGAACTAGGGCTACCTGCCTGGCAATCCTTCCACACTTTCTTCCTTAATCCCCTTCCGTGGCCATGGGCCCCTCTCCTTGTGCCACCAGTGACACAAAGGACCTTCTGACAGAACTTATTCCAAGTAAGTCCATGTTGGTTTGTCATGAACATTGCTTCTCTCTTTAAGTGCTCAGAAGCTATCCTTTTTCAATAATCCAGTCTAGTATTTTGGTAGCAATTCTCATTAACATTAAGCTTATTGAGCCAAAGAAATGGCTTTTCTCTATTGCCCCTTTTCTGTTGGACTTTTACTACTACAATAAAAACGATGCATCTTTAAGGTTTTCAAAGCATTTTCCTCACAGTAGTCATGGCAGCTAGTACCATACTGGCCTGCCACCTCCCAAAGGTCCTGCTCATTCAGCAATGGAGAAGTAAGGTAAGTTATCAGAGAATTTTAGGATCTAAACCAGGGGTCCTTCACTTTTTGGGTGCCCCAGACCCCAAGATAATCTTTCTCAGAAAAAAACCTTGATACATTCATAATGAGAAGGAATGCTAAATTTTAATTAGAAGTTGATGGAAATAAAGATGTGATATTTTCTTCCAAGATTATTTGTTGTTGTTTAGTTGTTTCAGTTGTACCTGATTCTTCTTAATTCCATTTGGGGTTTTCTTCCAAAAATACTGGAGCAGCTAGGTAGCACAGTGGATAAAACACAAGACTTGGAGTCAGGAGAACCTGAGTTCAAATGTGGTTTCAGATAGGCCACCCTGGGCAAGTCACTTAACCCCAATTGCCTAGCTTTTGCCTTACATCAATACTTATTATCTATTCTAAGATAGAAGGTAAGGGTTTAAAAAAATACTGTCGTGGTTTGCCATTTCCTTCTCCATCTCATTTTACAGATAAGGAAAATAAGGCAAAGAGGGTTAAGTAACTTGACCAGGGTTGTCCAGCTCACAAGCGTCTGAGGCCAGATTTGAACTTGAAAATGAATCCTCCTGACTCCTAACTCTATCCACTGTACAACCCAGCTTCTGAGTTTATAGATCCCCTTAAATTTCTCTATTCCCGTCAACTATAGATTAATAACACCTAACCTAAACAGATTACATACTAGATTGCTATATCTGTAAAACTTGCAGGAGGTATTCTATTGCTCATCAGTTGCTCTAATATTCAATATGGCTATTAATCAAATATTCAGTTACTCAAATAGCTGTTATTTCATTGATGCAAGTAATTCTCTCCCAAAATGCAGATTGCAATCCATCTATGACTGCCTATTTTTCCTCTATGTTTTCTGCCAGGTTCATGACAGGCCAGTTCATTCTAAGTGTTTATAATTATCCTGCATTTCTCCTAACTTCAGGAGGATAGCAAGAGAGCCCTTGGGCTGATGCCCACCCTGTGTGATTAGCTCATTTTCCTTTTCAATCATAAATTTCTTTGACCCCCATTAACTGGTTTTTCTTCATGCCATATTATGTATTGCAGCCCACTCATAGCCATTCAGCCAAGAGGATTTTATTAAGTGTTTACTATGTGCCAGGCACCATGCTAAGCATAAATTTAAAAGAAAAGAAAAAATAATTTCTGCCCTCATATCTTAATGGGTAAGTCATACAGACAACTATAAATACAACATATATACATGGTGGCTACATCCTGTCTTTCTTCATTATTATCCTCTGAATGATATTTGTTTTTTTTTTTAATTTGGGGAGATTATTGTATGTTATGGCTTGTAATCATGCAACAAAAAAATTATCTCAGTGTATTGAGGATTAATTACTCATGAATGCCTCAATAAAGTACAATGGTAGCAGCTAGGTGGCTCAGTAGATAGAGAGCCAAGCCTGGAGATGGGATGTGCTGGCCTCAGACACTTCCTAGTGATTTGACCCTGGGCAAGTCATTTAACCCCAATTCCCTTGACCTTACCACTCTGATGCCTTGAAACCGATACTTGGCATCAATTCTAAGGTAGACTGTAAGGGTTTAAAAAAAAAGAAAAAGGAAAGCACGATGGAACAACAAGGTGTTGTGTGGACCAACCTACATTGATACAACATTTTATGGTTTTCAA
The DNA here is from genome assembly GCF_016433145.1 of Gracilinanus agilis. NCBI lineage: Eukaryota > Metazoa > Chordata > Mammalia > Didelphimorphia > Didelphidae > Gracilinanus > Gracilinanus agilis. The sequence goes on from NC_058131.1 coordinate 150,490,492, forward strand.
AACCTTAGCTAAAACCTGGCTTAGTTCCATGACACCTAGACTACTTACCAGTTATGTGGCCATGGACAAGTCACCTAATTTTTATTTTCTCGTCTGATGGGGCTTTTAGTGCTTTTATTCAACCTAGCTCATAGGGCAGTTGTGAAAGCTCTTTATAAATCTTGAACTACTCTATAAAAATGAATTTTGGCATTAATATTTCACTCACAAGGCAATGGCTTAGCAAGGAAGATAGCTAATAACAAGTACTTCTTCACTGATAATACCTGGGATCAAGTAATTCTTGGTTTTGTTTATCAGTTAATAAGGATTGAAAGTCCTTTGTTGCCTTTTTTTTTTACACTAGGGACCTCTAATTTCTAGCTATGCCAATATTTTGGCAAGAAAGCAGCATTCAGTGGTTGAAGTTGCATCAGCAGAGTGTCTGAAGACAATATGTGACCAGAGCAGCTAGGTGGCACAATTGATAGAACACCAGATCTGGAGTCAGGAGAACCTGGGTTCGAATTTGACCTAAGACACTTCCTAGCTGTGTGACCGAGGGCAAGTCACTTAACCTTGTTTGCCTTGTCCTTACTTTTCTCTTTTACAGTTATTACTAAGACAGAAAGTAAGGTTTGAAAAAAAAGACACTATGTGACTACAGCTGTGAGATGATGGCTTGGTCTTCAGACCTAGTAGTACTCTATGATAGTGGGTGCTTTTCCTACCTGACTGTTTGACTTCAGTTAGTTAGATATTTCAATAGATCTAAGATTTCATCAGCATGGTTAACTTCCCCACTTCTTCTCCCTTTTCTTATCCCAATTCAGACTGAGATTCCTCTAGGACAGTGATGGGCAAACTACAGCCTGTGGGCCAGATGTGGTCCCCTGAAATGTTCTATCTGGCCACACGACATTATTCCTAATCTGACGAATACAATAAGTAGGATACAATACAATGAAACTTCGAAAGAGTTGCCTTAGAAAGACTGACAGATGAGCATTGCCTTTCCTTGGGCCCCCTCTTTAAAAAGTTTGCTCATCACTGCTCTAGGGTCTTAGTAGATGATGTCTTTGTGAGTTGTTGTGGTCAAAATATTATTACTTGGCGTACAATTGTCTGGCCACAGGCTTTGCCAAACTTGGTGAAGTTTGTCTTGAAATATCAGAAATAAATTCTGGCTCCTTGAAACCTCAGTAGGAACTGCTAGGGCTTGTGTTCCATTAGCTAAGGATTTTTAGAAAATCTGTGTCACCTTTTTATTAGGATTAGGCTTCAGTGGAGAAACTCATTCCTAATAATAAATAACTTTTAGCTCTCTGAAGTTGGCAAATCCCTTTGTATTCTGGATTTTACAGATAGGAACTCCGAGTCTCAAAAGGGTCAAGTGATTTGCCCATGGTTGTATAAGTTAGCAAATGTCCGAGAATAGCAGAATAGCATGCCCATGACATTGTCTGTCTGTCTCTCCCTCTCTCCCTCTCCCTCCTCTTCTCCTTCTCTCTATCTGCATATATATATGTATATACATACATACACATATATATCCCTTTTGATTGCAGCAGTTTTGAAAACTGTATTGTAAATTTAATATTAAAACAACTAAAACCCAATCAATGATATTTAGTGTCTAAAGAAGTATCTTCCTATTATTACTGCATGAAGCTTCTTATGGAAGTCTACTGCTGAGGTTCCCATTCAATTCAACCAACATTTATTTAATACCTTCTTTTTTAAAAAAAACAAAACAAAACAACCTTCTGTCTGTAGTGCATTGTGTTACCTTCAGGGGATGTAAAGACAAAAAAAAATTGAAAGTCCCTGAGCTCAAGGAGCTTACATCCTATTGGGGGCTTACTGATATATTAAAGTAAATAAAAAGAAAACAATACAAAATAATTTCTTTTCCCCCTAGTTCAAATAATATTTTATTTTCCCCCAAGTACATGTAAAATAAATAAAAAAAACAATTTTGAATTTCTAATTCTCTCCCTCCTTCCTGGCCTACCTCCCTTATTCTTTACCACCCTTTTCCTCCTTCCTAAGACTGGTAATCAATCTGATATAGGTTTTAAATGTGTAATTAATAAAGACAATTTCAAGAGGTAGAAAGTACTAATAATAGGGGAATAGCACATGAGTGCATTCCAGAAATGAAGTGCTACATGTGCAAAGAGACAGAAGTTGGAGATGCAATGCTTGTTTCAAGGAACAACTAGTAGGGCACTTTGACTGAAATGGAGAATGCATGAAGGATTGTAATATGAAATGAGGTCGAAAAGGTTTGTGGGAGCCAGATTATGGTGTTTTAATGGGCTGTGTGAGGGCTTGGTATTTTCTCTGAACATATGTTAAGTGTCTACCTTGTGATAAAGTCTTTGGGAACAATGGGGATGATTCGTGTAGCCAACATCTGAGTTTAGCAAGCAATTTCAAGAGCATTTCTTGGGGGTGTTGAGAGAAACTTGACCTTTTAAGCCATAACCTGAGTGATGTGGCTGCTTCCTTCGCTGTATTACAGGATTCATGAGTAGAAGTTGCCAAAATTGCCATCCCACTTGCTCCCCTCCCAACCATTTTCATTTGAAAATACTTTTGAAGTGTCGAGAGTGGTATGAACAACAGTTGATCCACATTTTCCTCTGAATTGAGCTGATTCATCTTTCATTTCTGTTCCCAGAAACACCTCTGCTCCTTTACAGTTTGGTGGGATTATTTTCTTCTATTTTGCTTCACTTCCCACGGGCTCAGCTTCCTCTCTTGCTCCACTAGCCTTCTCACACTCAAAGCTCCCAAGAAAACTTGTGTGCATATATATGTATATACATGTATTTTTTTCTTTTAACCTTTGATAGAAGAAATAAAAAAAAAACCCTATGCTATTTTGCATGATTTTGAAGATTTGGGGTTGATTAAAGATAAAACATCTTCTCATCTTCTGTGAAAGCCACGTATCAGATTCATTTACTTATTGGGCTTTCTCCATCCCCCTCCCCATCCTCATTTTTTACATTTTCTCTTCTGTGGGTTATTTCCATGATATATAAAGTGAACCTTGGCTTTTAGCCCACCTGTTTGGATGCTTTCTACCTTCAAGTTTCAGTTTGCCTCTTTCAGAAGTTTTCCCTGAGCACCCTGGTCTACAGTGAGCTCTTTGTCCTACAATATGTAGTACTTGGTGTGACTCTTCTATTTGGCACTCGCATAATGTTTTATATAATTGGTAATCCTTCAGTGTATATGTATGCATGTATATAAGTTGCCTGCTAAATTATTAGCTGCTGGAAACTGGAGCCTATGGCTTGCACATCTTTGTATTCCTCTCAGTGTTTAGAGTGATGGCTGGCACATAGTGGTCAATCCATAAATATTTCATTGTGGATCAATTTTTTAAAAGCTTATTGGTGGCACTATGTGCCTTTGGTTCTTGATGGGAATTTGGCTAAGTCCTTTTTTATACAATCATACTAATTATCCTATTATGCTCCCCCTTTATTCTCTTTCTCCTGGCTATATATAATTTGATTTTTTTATATGTTTGGAATCCTAAACTTTCAATGAGAGTATAGGAATTGAAAGTTTTATTTTGTTCAATAGGAAGAAGTCATGGCAACCAATTATTTTCTTTTCTTAAATTTTTTTGTGGAAATTTTTGTTTTTATATCACTTTCATTTTAAAATATGCCTCCTGCTTGTCCTCCCCTTACCCCATTTAGAATGAGCTCTGCCTTTCAAAGAAGAAGAAGAAAAAAGAATAAAACATGAAATAACAGTTGAACCAGGTTGGATAGTATATGCAGTGTTCCAACCCATAGTCTTCCACTTCTGTAAAGAAAAGAAAGAAGCACTTCTATTTTTTTCTCTGGCTCAAGTTTGGTTTTCAACAAAATTTCATTGTTGTTCTTACCAATTAGATTGTTACAGCAAGTGTGCATATTTTTCTGATTACTTCATTGGACGTCAGTTCATATATGGTTTTCCTTCTCTATATTCTTTATATTTACCATTTTAACAGTGCAATATGAATCCATGTACTAACAGCATTTACTTGTTCTAAAGTGAATGAACACATATTTTTCCTTTGTTTCCCCTCTTATTATTGGGGATTTGGAATTTCTATATGATAAATTGTTTTCAATTCTGTTTTTTTGAGAATTATTCATATTCTTGACCACTTGATTTTATTTATTTTGTTATTTCCCTTTCTCTGTTAGATATCAGACCCTTAATATAGGGCAGTGGTTCCCAAACTTTTTTGGCCTACAGCCCTCTTTCCAGAAAAAAATATTACTTAGTCCCCTGGAAATTAAATTTTTTAAAATTTTAATAGCAATTAATAGGAAAGTTAAATGCACCTGTGGCATTCACCGCCTCCCCCGGATCTCTACAGCACTCACCAGGGGACGGAAGCGCCCACTTTGGGAATCACTGAATAGGGTATTTGATGTATAAAAAGTACTGATCTGAATGTACAAGAAAGAAAGGATAGTAGTTATCCACTGGTCTTAGAAACCAAAAACTTTGGTGCAACTCTAAATAAAAGCAATTAATTATATCCACAGCTCAACTACTCTTCTATCCATTATATTACTAATCTCATCCCTACTTTACAATCTATCATTTTCCCATAAAACAAATTACATTCTATTCCTATTCTATTCCTGTTCCTAGTTTGACTCCTTGGGATACATGCCTAGAAATTGGATCTCCAGGACAAAGACACCAATATTTTGATTGCTGTTTTTTTAAAGCCTAGTTGCAAATTGCTTTTCAAAGGAATAAATTAATTCATAATTCTACTAATAGTATTATTAATGCTTATCTTTCTGTAGCCCCTCTCACATTAACTATGGTCTTCTTTTGTCAGCTTTGATAGTAAAGTGTGAGGTAAAAGAAACCTCAGATTGTTTTAATTTGTGCTTTCCTTATTATTGGGAATTTAGAACAATTTTCATTTGTTTATTAATAGTTTTTAACTCTTGAAAATTGTTTATGTCTTTTGACCGTTTATTCATTGGGAATGACACTTGGTTTTATGTATTTTTCTTATACTTATTAGATATCAGACCCCTAGAAATAATGGGAAGCTTTCCCTAATCTTTATAATATTTCCATTCATAACAGAATTTAAGGCTTTGAAGTACTATCTTGCCTTCTTTGCTACTTTTGTTCATTATTGTCTTTGCAATTTTAGATCTTTTGTTCATCCAAATAAATTTAGTTCTCTTATCTAACTCTATAAAACATCTCATTGGTAATTTGATGTAACATTAATTCTGTAAATTAATTTAGGTAGTATAATTCTTGTTTCGTTGGCACACTCTAGCCCCGCCTATCTCTCTGTTTAATTTTGTGATTTTTTTTTTTTAACTTTAAACCCTTAACTTCTGTGTATTGACTTATAGGTGGAAGAGTGGTAAGGGTAGGCAATGGGAGTCAAGTGACTTGCCCAGGGTCACACAGCTGGAAAGTGTCTGAGGCCGGATTTGATAATTTTGTGATTTTTTTAAAAGACTGTTTTGCAATCATTTTTTAAGTTTTGAGTATATGTTCATAGATTGATTCTAAGATAATTTTAGAATGCCTTTCCTTCCTATTATTTCCTCTTGGAGTTAGTTATTGCTATATACGTGTGCTATTATTTTTTTCTGGGTTTATTTTATAAATTGCTACTTTACTAATGTTATTGTTTGAAAATTTTAACTGAATTTTTGGGTGGTTTCTAACTAAACTTATCATTAGCAAAGTGGACTAATTTTGTCTCTATAGTTATACTTTTATATTCTTTTCTCTTGTCATTTTGCCAACTCTAGCATTTCTAGAACCTTATTAGAAAGAAAACAGTGATGAAAGAAACATCTTTGCTTTATTTTTTGTGTTTATTGGGAATGTTTCTGGTATGTAACCACTGCAAATAATGCTAACTTTAAGCTTTAGGCTTCTTTTCATATTAAAAAATGGCCTTTCTTTGATTTTGTTTTGCAATGTTTTTATCACAAATGACTTCTATTTGAAATTTTTTCTGTATTTATTGACATATACATATATTTTTTTAATAAAAGTTTTTATTGGAGAAAAATAAGAGACAGAGGGAGGAGAATAGTGACCTGGAACTTACCTGACTTAGAAAGAACAGCTCTAAAAAAAGGTTCACATAATTTCATATAATAATAATGCTTCACATAATTTAATTAGTAATAATAATAGTTTTCTGAGGAATTACTCATTTCAATTATGTAAATTTTTTCCCTATATTTATTAATATGATCAAGTAAACTTTGATGTTTTAAAATATAATTAATTATGTAATTTGGTCATAGTGAATACATTTGTGACATGTTCTAGTCTTTTTGCTAAGATTATATTTAAACATTTTGAATCATATTTATTAGTGATACTGAAATATAGTTTTTTTTTTCATTACCTTAATTCTTCTCTTGGGTATTAGGACTGCATTAGTCTCATAAAAGAAGTTTGATAGTGTTTTCTGAGAAAATTTTGGGGTAGGACAGGTATACATTTCCATTTAAACTTTTGATAAAATTAACTGGTAAACATATCGGAATCAATGAGTTTTCTGCTTCTCTCTCTTTGGTATTTTCTTTGTGGACAGTTTAGTTTCATTTTCTAAGATTTGATCTTTAAAAGACCAATATTTAATGTTCTATTAATTTTGGAATTTTATATATCTGTAGTTAATCCTACATTTAAAAAATCCTTAGTTTTTAAAAAAAGTCAATCTTAGAAAATTATTTTATCATTTTTTATTTTGTTATAATTTTGCCTTGTTCATTTTCTTTTTGACCATATTACCTAAAGGTTTAGTAATTATTTTGGTCATTTTAAGAATTATTTTAAAGTTTTGTTTTATCAATTCTGTAGTCTTGTTTTACATTTTTCTTTTATATCTTTTTTCTTTGCTTGAGGTTTTTTTGGTTTAATTTAAAAATATGAACTATATGGTTAACTTATTCTCTATTTTTATACTTTGTTTATGTAAATTTTTATAGATGTAATTTTATATTTGGGACCTTTTAGCTGCATTTCAGAAATTTTGCTGTGTTGACTTATTCTCTTTCTTTTTAAAAAAATTCTTACCTTTTACCTTGGAATTAATACTAAGTTTCAAGGCAGAAGAGTGGTAAGGGCTAGGCAGTTGGGGATAAGTGATTTGCACAGGGTCACATGATTAGGAAGTGTCTGAGGCCAGATTTCAACCCAGATTCCAGGACTGGCTCTGTATTACTGAGACACCTAGCTATGCTGATCACTCTCCTTCCCCAGAGTTTTTATTTCTGCATTTATTCTTTGACCAACTCATTGCTTAGAATGTCTATTAAGTTTTCATTTGGATATTTATCTTTTGCTTGTGTCCCCTGGGTTAATGAATTGGAGAGGGAGTGTACCATAGTGCATAGAGAGCCAGCTTTGGCGATAGGAAGGCTTGAGTTCACATTCTGCCTCTGACTTGGAGTAGCTATGTTATTCTGGGGAAGACACTTTATATCTCAGTGTTCTAGGTAACTCTCTACAATTATGAATTGCAGAGAAGATGCGGAGCCACATTAGTAAATAGAGTTTTCACATTCTGCCAGTGAAATCACAGGTTCAGTCCCTATTCCCATCTTTTATTACATTATGATCTTTAAAGGAAGTATTGTGTATTTCTGCCTCCTTAGACCTATTATTTTCCAATATAGATAGAAGTAATGATGGGATGGGAAATACAGATGTAATTGGACTTTTTCATCTTTAAGATGGGTAGCAGAGGTGTTATGTGTCTCTGTCATTTTATGTGTGTCCATATGGGGGTTTGTCTAGGTGTGGCTTGCAAGGAGGCAAGAATAGATATCTCTAAAGTCTCTTATCCCCAAACTATTCCAAAGGAAAATTTGACTATTGCTAGGAGGATAATCAGGACTTTGGGGCCATAGGTAGACCATTCTATTTTCCTTAGAAAAAGGGAGTATAGGACTAAACTTACATCTAAAACATTTATTTATTTATTTTTAACATTAAAACATTTTGTTGAGTTCTAAATTTTCTTCATCCCTTAAGCCTGTCCCCCCACCCATTGAGAAGGGAAGCAATATGATATTCATTATACATGAGAAATCATGTAAAATATATTTCCATATTAGTCATATTGCAAAAAAGCAAGAAAACTAAAGAAAGTGAAAAAATATGCTTCATTTTGTATTTGAGTCCTTTGGAAATGCCTTGATCGGATTAGTTAAGTCTTTCCTAGTTGATCATTGTTACAATATAGCTGTTGTCTTTATAGTGTTCTGGTTCTGCTTCAATCCACATCAATTCATATATCTTCCCAGCTTTTTTTTAAACCATCTTACTAGTTATTTCTTTTGCCATAATGGTATTCCATCACAATCACATATTAGACTATGTTCAACCATTCTTTAATTGATGGGCATTCCCTCAATTTCCATTCTTTGTCACCACAAAAAGAGCTGCTATAAATATTTTTAGACATATAGGTCCTTTTGCTTTTCCTTTGGTCTCTTTGGGATATTAAGCTAATAATAGTATTTCTGAACCAAAGGTATGCACACTTTTATAGCCCTTTGGGCATAGTTCCAATTTTTTTTCCAGAATGGTTGGACCAGTCCTCAACTCTACCAAAAGTTCATTAGTGCCCTTGTTTTCCCACATCCTCTCCAGCATTTATTTTTCTTTTCTGTCATGTTAGCCAATCTGATAGGCATAATGTGATCCTTCAGGGTTATTTAAATAATTAAATTTAAATAAATTTGCATTTCTCTAATTATTAGTGATTTTAGAGTATTTTTAATATGACTATAAATAGCTATGATTTCTCCCTCTCAAAACTGCCTTTTCATATCCTTTAGCCATTTATCATTTGGTGAATGGCTCTTCTTGTTATAAATTTTACTCATTTCCACCCATATTTGAGAAATGAGACCTTCATCAGAAAAACTTGCTATAAAAATTCTTTCCCAGTTTTCTGCTTTCCTTCTAATTTTGGCTGCATTGGTTTTGTTTGTATAAAATCTTTTTAATTTCATGTAATCAAAATTTCTCACTATGTTTCCTGTGATCTTCTCTATTTCCTATTTGGTTATAAAATCTTCCCTTATTTTTTCCCTTTAGTAAACATTTCCATGTTCCCCTAATTTGATGATTATATTTGCCTTTATATCTAAATCATTACTTATTTTTGCCTTTTTGGTATGTGGTATAACATTTTAATCTATTCCCACTTTTTGCCAAACTGCTTCCTAGTTTCCCTAGGATTTTTGTTAAATAGTGAGTTTTGACCCCTAACCCTTGGATCCTGCGTTTATCAAATACTAAATTACTATGGCCATTTATTACTAGGTATCATATTCCTAAGTTATTCTATTCATCTATCACTATAGTTTTTTAAACCTTTACCCTCAGTCTTAGAATCAAGACTAAGTATTGGTTCCAAGAAAGAAGAGTAGAAAGGACTAGGCAAAAGTGCTATGGTCAGTAACTTGTCCAGGGTCACATAGCTAGGAAGTATATGAGGTCAGATTTGAAATCAGTACCTCTTGACTCTAGCCCTGGCTTTGTATCCACTGAGCTACCTAGCTGTCCCTCACCACCCTATTTTTTAGCCAGTACCAAATTATTTTGATGTTTGGCATTTTGTAATATAGTTTGAAATCTGGTACCAGTAGGTCATCTTCCTTTGCATTTTCTTTACATTCCCTTGACATTCTTGATCTTTTATTTTTTATTCTTATTTTTAGAGCTACAAAATAATTCTTTTGTTGTTTGATTAGTATGGGGATGAATAAGTAAATTAATTTAGGTAGAACTGTCATTTTTATTATGTTGGTTTGGTCCAGTGGTTCCCAAACTTTTTTGGCCTACTGCCCCCTTTCCAGAAAAAAAATATTACTTAGCCCCCTGGAAATTAATTTTTAAAAAAATTTAATAGCAATTAATAGGAAAGATAAATGCACTTGTGGACATCACCACTTCCTGGATCATTGCAGCACCCACAAGGGGGCGGTAGTGCCCACTTTGGGAATCACTGGTTTGGTCTATCCATGAGCAATTAATCTTTCTTTAGTTGTTTGGATCTGCCTTTGTGTGAAAAGTGTTTTGTAATTGTTCATAGTTCTTGGGTTTATCTTAGTAGTTAGATGCTCAAGTAGTTTATATTTGCGGTTATTTTAGATGGAATTTTTCTAATTTCTTCTTCCTGAATTTTGTTTGAATTATACATATATATACACACACATGTATATATATAAATGCTTATAATTTATGTGGATTTATTTTATACTCTACAACTTTGCTAGAGTTGTTAATTGTGTCAACTCATTTTTTAGTTGATTCTCTAGGGTTCTTTAAGCATACTATCATACATCTGCAAAGTGATAATTTTGTTTACACACTGCCATTTTTATTCCCTCCATTTCTTTTTCTTATTGCTATTACTAGCATTTCTAGTACAATATTAAAGAATAGTGATAATAATGGGTATTCTTACATTACCCTTGGCCTTACTGGGAAATCTTCAGGCTTATTCCCATTATTAGAAATGCTTGCTTTTGGTTTTAGAAAGATACTACTTATCATTTAAAAAAATCTTTATTTTACTCCAATAACAAATTTACACATGTTTTCCAAAGTTACATGATTCATGGTCTCTCCCTCCCTTATTCTCTCCCTCTTCCTGGAGTTGACAAGCAATTCTACTAGGTTATACATACATTATCACTCCAAATATATTTCCATATTATTCAATTTTGTAAGAGAATAATCTTATGAAACCAATCCTATCCCCAGATAAACAAGTTATAAATCATATGTTTTCATATACATTTCTATTCCAACAGTTCTTTCTCTAGAGTTCTTTCTCTCTATTCTTTTTCATAAGCCCTCAGAATTGTCCTGGATCATTGTATTGCTGTCAGTAGCAAAGACTAGGTCATTTTACAATATTTCATTTATTGTGTATAATGTTCTCCTGGTTCTGCTTATTTCACTCTGCTTCAGTTCATATCGATCTTTCCAGTTCTTTATGAAATTCTCCTGTTCATCATTCCTTATAGTACAATAGTATTCCATCACCATCATATACCACAATTTGTTCAGCCATTCCCCAACTGAGGAACATCCCTTTAATTTCCAGTTCTTTGCCACCACAAAAAGTACAGCTATAAATATTTTTGTACAAACAGGTCCTTTCCTAATTTTTTTTTATCTCTTTGGTATACAGATCCAACTACTTATCATTTAAAGAAAACCTCCATTTATTCCTGTGCTTGCTAATGTTTTTAATAGGAATGGGTGTTGTATTTTGTCAAAAGGCTTCTTCTGAATATTAAAATAATCATGTAATTTTGGTTGGTTTTGTTATTGATATGGTCAATTATGCTTATATTTTATCTAATATTAAACCAACCCTGCATTCCTGGTATAAATCCCTCCTGTTCATAGTGTATGATCTTTGTGTCATGTTGTTTGATTGATATTTATTGATGGGGAAAGAATGCCCTGAACTTTATACCCAAGGCTTGACACCTTTCCCACAAAATGCCAGTTGCTCAATGAATTCACATAGCAAATAAATCCATTTATCCAAATAGCAAACAGAAATTAGAGAAAGTACACATAGGAGCATATATGCTAGACAATGGTTCTCAAATATCAGCCGAAGGGCAATTCCTCAAAGACTCCAGTGAAACAGGCTGGCAACTGGAACATGATAGTGACTATCAGCTTCTCTACTTGCCAACTTCTTCCCAGAGTGTCTCTCTCCCTTCAGTGAACTAGGAGGTTTGAATGGTAGATTTTCTCTCTTAAAAGTGGAAGTCAGAAGGGCAGGATCTCACTCCAGCTCTCACGAACTTCATTCCGTCTCTTACACAGGTCTGAGGCATTGAGTGTTCAGTCTCCTTTGATAAAACGAGAGTCCAGTGCCATGGGCCCTTTAAGCTAAGGGTTACAGATTGTATAAATGGAGATTTTGAACCTTGAACTTCATCCCCCATAAGTCCCTTAGTTTTCCCCAAATTACGTTTAATTTCTCCTGTGCCTCCACTTGTGTGTGGTCAGGTTATTGTTTTATGGTTGGCTGTAATTCCTCCCTCTTCCTCTTTGGTTCCTGGGAGTGAGCTGGTTAGTATCTTTTAGTTAGTCTCTTTTGTTAGTTTATTTTTAATAAAATATTTATAAATATGACATATAGTATTTTGCATATTAATTTTAATCTCCACATATAAAAATGCTTAACTGTTCTGTGAGGAATGGCAAATGAAAGACTTCCTTTTTTAGGAGTATATGTATATGTAGGGAATACTTGCTAACCTCCTGGACCATAGATGCTACATACTTTTCTACCATCTTCAATGCAGTTGATCCCATATCATATTTGTAATCATATCCTATTGTTTCTGAAACAATCAATGACTGTGAATGATTGAAATTATATGCATTTTCCTTCTTTTCACCAATACGTTGTACCGTACCCAAAAATATTAATTATTTTTTGTTAAAAGGTTAAATATTGGGAGCAGCTGGGTTGCTCAGTGGATTGAGAGCCAGGCCTAGAGACGGGAGGTCCTAGGTTCAAATCTGGCCTCAGACACTTCCCAGCTGTGTGACCCTGGGCAAGTCACTTACCACTCTTCTGCCTTGGAGCCAATGCACAGTATTGACTCCAAGATGGAAGGTAAGGGTTTAAAAAAAAATAAAAGGTTAAATTTTTAGGGTAGAAATAAGAGTCTTGGAGAGTCTCAGATTCAGATCTCATTTCTAGCTATATAAGTGTGGACAACTTGTTTAATCTCTCTGAGTCTGTTATCTGGAAAAAAATGAGACTAGCACCTCATTCATCCAGATCATGAGAGACTGAGATGCTTCACCTAAGTGAAATTTTCCATCTACCTGAAGCTTAGCTCTTTAAGGATTCAAATGCAACTTTTGAACACTATATTTGTATATTTTCCTTACCTTCACTTCTGAGAATTCTCTTTCCTTCAAGGTTCAGCTCAAATGCCACCTCCTACAGAAAGACTTCTTGGTCCCCTTAGCTGTTTGCAGTCTCTCTTTCTTCAGTTTACTCCTTTGTGTACATATGGTGACCCTGATTAGAAGGTAAGCTCTTTGAAGCCAGGGATTATTTCGCATTTTTGTCCTTAGAGCCCAGTACCTTGTGCTTAGTTGGTTAAATTGAATTGTCAGATCATTAAAAAATTCAAAACCATTATTAGCAGAGGTATAAGTAGGGCAAGGCAGCTAAGAATTTGGAAGTAGGGCTTTGTTATTGGGTACCAAAATTTAGAGTGTACAGAAATAAAAAAAAATTCACCACCTGCACTGCTCTTGCACCATTAAAGCCACTCTTAATAATTGATTTTCCCCTTCCAGCTAAATTCAATTGGTATTAATTACCTCTTATTACTTTCACCTCTTGAATTATAAATCTGTCTTGAGGGCTACATCCGTATTGCTTGCCTCAGTAACCACAATTGTTAGTTAAGATTCTGGTTATATTAGATTGTAAGCTCCTTAAGAGACTGTCAATTTTGTCTTTTTATCACTGGCACTTAGTAAAAAAAACCTCACCATACAGTAAACACTTAATAAATATTTATTGAATTGAATTTTGATGGACGTCTTGCTAAAATGTCCTGTGCTTCTCTTACTCATAAGTGTAATTTAATATTACAAATCATAATTTTCACCTTACATTTTTCTACTTTATAACTGCCAAATGCTTCCACACAAATTATCCAGTTTTAAAAAACAACAACTCTGTAATGGAAGTAGAAGAGTCTTTATCCTCCTTTTAGAGATGAGAAATCCAAGGCTTGGGAAGGTTTAGTGGACTTATGGCCAAGATGGCCATCTGAATAGGAGGCCTAACTTTCATATATCTTCTCCAGCAAAACTTTCAACCAGACCAAAAGATCACTGAGAAATTTAACAGGCTTTGAGTCAGTATGAAAACTCAAGGGGGCTTAGGGTGAGAAAAAAAATTAATGATGATGATATCTAACATTTGTATAGGGCTTACTATATGCCAGGTACTGTTCTAAGTGCTTTATAATTATTATCTCATTTGCTTCTCACTACAACCCTGCAAGGTAAGTGCTATTATTTTATTATTATTATTTTACAGATCAGGAGACTGAGGCAAATAGAAGTTAAATGACTCGCCCAGGGTCATACCACTAGTAAGTGTCAGAGACTGGATTTGACCTTGGGTGTCCCTGAGTCCAAACCTGGTCCTCTATTCACTGTGCCACATAGCTGCTGCAAGGAGGGCCAATCACCCTGCACCGGAACGTAACAAGAGACAGAACCTTGCCCCAGCTCAGGGCTTGCAAAATGAGAAAATCAGAGAAAAATATATGCTAATAGATCTAGTAGGTGGAGATTTGTACCTTGGTCATCTGACTCGGAATTCCCTCAGCCATGCTATGGTTTTAGGCAGGATTGTTTGAATTTCATTTTATCATTTCTTGGTGACTACATGTTACCTTTATAGCATAATATTGATCACTCAGTGTGTAATGCAGAGATGTCAGACATGAAGCATGTGGCCATTAAAATGTAACTGGAGTTGGGGGACAGCTAGATGGTTCTATAAGGTGTGGAGTTGGGAGGATCTGGGTTAAAATCTGGCCTCAGGCTAGTCCTAGCTATGTGCCTCTGGGCAAGTATCTTTTTTAAATTTTTTTAATTTAAACCCTTACCTTTTGTCTTGGAGTCAATACTGTATATTGGCTCCAAGGCAGAAGAGTGGTAAGGGTAGGCAGTGGGGGTCAAGTGACTTGCCCAGGGTCACACAGCTGGGAAGTGTCTGAGGCTGGGCAAGTATCTTAACTCCCTTGCCTAGCCCTTTCCCTTCTGTCTTAGAGCTGTTGCTAAGACAGAAAGTAAGGGTTTAAACAAATGAATTGGGGGAATATTTAACAAAACAAATAAAAATAAAATGAAACAGATAAATTTCCATTTTAAAACTAAGCCCAAAATGGCTCACAGGGATCTTTATGTATGCATTAGTGCCCCCCTCCCTCCCAATTGCAATTTGGGCTCCATACCATGCCATAATTTATTATAGTCCATTACTATTTGGCTCCAGGGGCAAACAGTCCTCACACTTACATGGCTCCAGAATGTTGGGCTTCCACTGTTATTTCTGTTCATTTTCAGAAGTTTTTCTACTGCCGGCTTCATTGCTAGCTATTTCTATTGTCTGCACATCTGACTTTGCGACTTTCCCTTCCTCTTTTTCTTTCCCCTGTCCCAATTTACTATCCACTAGGAAACTGACCTCCCATGAATGCTGATTGAGCCCCTACTATGTGTAAGGTACCAGATGTGCTAGGTTCCAGGAGGGCTAAAGCAACCTTATTAACATATAATTCTAAGTCAGTAGACTTTGGTAAAGGGCCAGAGGGTGGCTCTATTGATATAATATGCCTGGGTTAATTTGACAGCTATTTTCCTTAAGCTCAGAGGCCTTTTCTTGGTTATTGCCAGGTTCACAGCTGTGTTCCTGATGCTTGCGGTCAAATCTAAATTCAAATTTTTCTTTCTAGCATTTATTAAAAAAGCAACAACAATTCACCTTTTCTTAAACATGTAAAAAGGTATTTTGATAACACGAGGCTTATTTAACAAATACCTTTAATGCTGAATAATTCAACCTTTTCAACAACAATCACAAATTTTTCGTTTTTACGTTTTGGCTGCCACGATGCTCTAGAGCAGTGGTTCCCAAACTTTTTTGATCTACCGGCCTCTTTCTAGAAAAAATATTACTTAGTGCCCCCTGGAAATTATGAAACTATTTATTGAACTCGAAATACAATGTAATACAAAAAAAGTGTGGCCATCACTACTTCCCTGGATCACTGCAACACCCACCTGGGGGTGGTAGCACCCACTTTGGGAATCACTGCTCTAGAGGTACCGTGCATCTTCATGTTATCTAGAACCCCCATTAGAGTGTCCTAGATAAGCCTGTTTTCTCTTGACCCTTTTCTTTCTTGTCTTGATTCTTAGTTGTTTATGACTTTTCCCTCGGCTAGATGACAGCTAGTTAACCTGATAGAAAAATATCGTGAGCAGGCAAGTCCTTGCTACCAGGAAAGCTGAGGCTGATTGATCACTACTTGGGAGTTCTGAACTATACAGGGACAAGGTGACTGGGTGTCCAGACAGATGTCCGTGACCTGCTGGTGGGGGTGGGTGGCCAGGAAGGTGGTGATGGTGGGGATGGGCAGAAGTTACTTGATTAAGGATAAAGTGGCCTAGGTTGGGAACCTCCCATTCAATTCTGTAATGGGATCAAGCCATGAGTAACCGTTGTACCTCCAGCCTGGACAACCTAGGGAGACTCATTCTCCAAAAAGGAGGAGGGGGCAATACTATATATAGATTGCACGTTTTCTCAGGTAACTTGAACATTTTGATGAAGGCCATCTGGCAACGGCTACTTTCTGAGGGTAGATTTTTCAGGCAGGCTATAGGGGGAAGTTTTTTTTTTTTTTTTTTTTTTTTTTTTTTTTTAAGATTCTCAAAAAATATTTGTCTCTAGGTAGTGTTTGGGTAGGTCTGATTCTTGTCCAGGGTGTATTGCTATAGTGTATTCCCATAAAAGAGTATAAGAAAATATTGGAAAAAAAGATATAACCTTCCTGACCTCAAGCTCAAGTCCTTCAAGGCCATTCCTCGTAGTTATTTTTCTGTGGACAGAAGAGTGACCGCATTCTCCTATGTTTGGATGTGTGTCTGTGGTTTGTTTTTTCTTTCTAGAAGGAAATCTCTTACAAAGGGTTTTCTGGCATGAGAGATACTTTGATGCTGAGGACGTGCACAGTTTATCTTGCAAAAGAGACTGTTTTGCAAGAGTTTTCCCACCGTTCTGGTATGAGGGAGGGTCCTTGCCAGCTCTCTTTAGTCATCTGGACTTCTGGGGGAATGTTTTCTGAAGGAGGCAACGGAGAGCCATCTGGGCAGAGCACACATGTAATTAGAGCTGCCGCCGGTGTGTGAGAGAGACAAAAGGACCGCTGATCAGCATTTCCCTGGGAGAACTGCAGGTGGCTGAGCACTTGGATGGAATGTCACAATGTACCAGGCTGGGGGGGATGACTCAAACACTTTAGACCACTTGTGGTTTTCTTTCATGGTTTTGCTGTGACTATTGACTTGTTTTTACTTAACAAGAAAAACAGGTGTTTGGGTGTCTGTGTGAAACAGTATTGCTGGTGCTCCTAGCTGTTCACGTGGTCTTAGGATGACTTGGGTTTCAATTGCCTTAAAAAAATAAATAAAAACAAGGAGCGTCCAATCAAGTCTTTAAACTAGTTGAAAAGGGAACCTTTTGAGAGCTAGGCATTATTTAAAGGAATAAAAACAGAGCCCTGTCTCTTGGCTTTGGGCCCAGTAAATAATAACTAATAATAATGATGACAATAATAGCTAACATTCATATAATGATTAGTATTTGCCAGATTTGATCCTCATGACAACTCTGGAGGTAGGGGCTCTTATTATCCCCATTTTACAGATGAGGAAACTGAGGCAAACAGGGGCTAAGTCACATGCCCTGGCTCACACAGCTAGGGACTGAGGCCAGATTTGGACTCAGGGGTTCCTGACTAAGCCCAGTGTTCTTTTTACTATGTGTAACATTCACAAAGATCTTTAGGATTACGAAGTGCTTCATATACACAATCTCATTGGATCCTGGCAATAACAACTCTCTGAGGTAGGTAAGACAGGTGTTCTGCATTTTGTAAATGAGGACACCAAGGCTAAGTAGATTAACTTGGCTAACACACTCAAGAAGGTTTCATTTTGGAATGCAAACCTGGATTTTCTGACCTTAAATCCAGCATTCTTTCCATGACACCCTATCATCTCTCACAGATGCTCTGGTGTTCATGAAGAGAATAATTGAGCACCTTTTCCATCAGGATGACCTGTGAAATTAATACAGGAGTAGTACAGGTGTATAAGTTTGATCTGTGTTGAGTGCCTATGAACCAGTAAGATAAACTGGCTCATTGCCAAGTTTTTACCATGAATTCTATTCATTCATTCATTTATGCATGTATTTATTTAGTACAGCAACTAAAGCGTATCATTTAAATATAGAAGTGCTCCTATTATTGTTTTAGGAAGCTAAAAAATTCTCAGATTTCATAACTGCACATCCTGACTTCTTTGTCCCCATCCTTTGGCCCTGAAAGGCTGAGTCATAAGCTTTGTTAAAAGACCATTCGGAAATAAGAAAGTTTGATTCAAAACAAGTCCATTCAATTCTAAGGTATGGAAAGGAAGACAGTGGCCCCTCCTCTTGGTGAAACTACCGAGTTACAGACTAAACACAAGAGGGGGAACAGTTTTGCTGCCCTCTGCCCCACTCAGACCTCATCCAGAACACAACAATATGTTCAGTTCAGAGCCACGTTTTAGGAAAGACTAAGCTAAAAGACAACTAGGAAGGTAAAGAGCTCATATAAAGATCAGCTGAAGAAACTGGGATATTTAACTTGGAGAGGGAGCATAAGGGGGACTTGACATCTGTCTTCCATTAATGAAGGGCTGTCAAACAGAAGAGGGATTAGATTTACTCCATTAGCTACCCCAGAGGGCCAACTAGACTCTTCTGTGTCCAACTTGAGACTTGAAGATTCTCTTGAACAATGATCTTAAAAGTCTCATATCGTTTTCCTGAAACTAATCCCTTTCCCACCTTTATGTCATACCCCAATTTGTGCATATGGATGGCAAAGGTTGTGGGGATAGTACAGATGACCAGATTTGGGGGGAGGTAATTTCTTTTAAAATTTTTTATCGATGCCTTTTGTTTTTTTATTTCATTTATTTCCAAATATATCCAACCTCTCCTCCCTTATTTAACAAATCTTGTTTTGTAACAAAGAATTAAAAAGAAAGCGAAACAAGCGGCTCAGTTAAAGCAACCAACACATTGATCATGTGTGACAACATAAGCAGTTATGTTCTATGCACATAGTTTCCCACCTTTGCAGTGAAAGGAGGGAGATGAATGTTCTCAGCTCATCCCCGGGCTCAAGTTTGGTCATTACAATTAGACATTGTTCAGTTTCTTTTTATTGTTTACAAGGGGCAATTCACAGAGATTTGTTTACTCCTGCTCCCAAAATATTGCATACCAGCCCCAGGCTCTTTCTTTCTTCCTTCTTGCCTTTGGAAATGCATAACAAGTAGCAAGATTGTACAAATTTTCAGTTTTTTAGCCTTCTCTTCCTTCTGTTTATAGCTTTGTTATTCATTCTATCTTTATAGATGGTTGTTGTATATAAATTGGAAATCATTTCAGTCATGTCTGATTCTTTGCTCCCCCATTTGAAATTTCCTATGCAAAGATAATGGAGTGGTTTGCCATCTCCTTCTCCACCTCATTTTATAGATGAGGAAACTGAGGTAAACATTGTCGAGCTAGTATGTATCTGAGGCTGGATTGAACTCAGGCCTTCCTAACTCCAGGCCCAGTGCTCTATGGACTGTACCACCCAGCTGCCACCACTCAGGCAAATTTTACCTTCATCTTCCACTTAGACAGAAACCCTTAGTGAATCCTTGGTTTTTGAAAAACCATATGGAAAATAGAACAAAATAGTGGAAGACAAGGTGTCTGGCCTCAGAGAACTTATACTTTTGTTTTGAAGATGCCGGTTAAATAGGAGGTATGACTTAAAGATCATTTGGGAATATTTTTTATTTTTATGAAGATATTTTATTTTATCAATTACATGTAATAAATTTAGGAAACATCTCTTTTATTTTTATAAAGATATTTTATTTTGCCTATTATATGTAATGAATTGAGGAAATATCTTTTTATTATTATAAAAATATTTTATTCTATTAATTACAGTTAATAAATTTAGGAAACATTTTTATTATTATAAATATATTTTATTCTACTCATTACATGTAATAAATTTAGAAAACATATTTTTTATTATTATAAAGATATTTTGTTTTATCAATTACATGTAATAACAATTTTAGGAAACATCTTTTTTAATTATAAGATCTGTAATAAAAATTTAGGAAACAACGTCTTTTTATTATTATAAAGACATGTAATAAGAAATTTAGGAAGCAATATCTTTTTTATTTTTATAAAGATATTTTATTTTGCCAATTACACATAATAACAAATTTAGGAAACAACATCTTTTTTATTATAAGATATGTAATAACAAACTTAGGACACAGCATCTTTTTATTATAAAGACGTAATAATAAATTTAGGAAACAACATTTTTTTGTTATTATAAGATATGTAATAAACTTAGGACACAACATCTTTTTATTATTATAAAGATGTAATAATAAATTTAGGAAACATCTTTTTATTTTTATAAAGATATTTTACCAATTACATGTAATAACAAATTTAGGAAACAACATTGTTTATTATTAGGAAGACATGATTATAAAACAGTTTTAGGAAACATCTTTTTATTATGAAGATACGTAATAAATTTAGGAAACAACATGTTTTTATTTTAAGATATTTTATTTTGCCAATTACATGTAATCACAAATTTAGGAAACAACATCTTGAGTTTGTGAAATGAGTGGATAACTGTGTGTACTCTTGGAAGAATCCATCTTGAAAGTGAAATGTAAGCATTAGCAGCAAAGCTGCTGCCTCTCCCCCCAATCCCCATCCACTCCACCCCACCCCTCACCCCATTGAACCTACCTCTTAAGGTCAACATGTCTATGCAAGCCATTTTAGCTTAAATGCCCAAGGGAGCTTGGGCTGTACTGTGAACCTCTTTTGTCTAGAAGCCTCACCAGCTGGGACTAATTATATATAGCATTAACTTGCTAGCCTCTTGCTTATCGGCGGACAAATACAGAGGACCCTTATTTAAGGAGCTAGAAAAGTGCTTTGCAGACTTCACCTCATGCCCAGGACCAGGTGGTGTCACTCTCAATTGTGTACTTCAGCATGGCGTGCCTGACCTCTCTGACAAAGTCCTAGGGGGCTACTTGGTATGCGTCTCTAATAATCGGCGATTAACAGGAATTAGACTTTTAAAATCCATTTGTTGCAAAGTTTCAGCCTTAGCCTTCAGAGACTGTAGCATTACTGGGAATTGGTGCTCCTTTGCCACCGGCCCCAAGTAACTGTATCTCTAACGCTCCCCGGCTGCAGCACAGTTATGGATCCGTGCCTCGAAAAAGGATTCTTCTGGTAGTCGGAGTACCCTAGTTAGTCACTGGCGGGTTTAGAACAGACAGTGGTGAAAGTGGATTCAAGAAGATCCGGTCCCGATCTTGCCTCTGCCTCTTTCTAGCTGGGTGAATATGGGAAGTCATTCGGAAATGGGAAGACAGTAGCTGTACCTGCCATGGGAGGGTTCCGATGATGTAGCATATTCTAGGCTACTAAGTGGCGCTCTGGTGAGAGTGCTACACTTAGGTGAGTCAGGAAGACCCGAGTTTCCCTCAGATGCTAGTTGTGTGGCCAGGAACAAGTCATTTAACCATTTAAACCCCTTAAAATCTTTATCTCCTGTCTTAGAGCCAATACTCTCTGTTGGTTCCGAGGCAGAAATGTGGTAAGGGCTAGGCAATGGAGATTAAGGGACTTGTCCAGAGTCGCACAGCTAGAAAGTATCTGAGGCCAGATTTGAGCCCAGGACCTCCCGTCTCTGTCTCTCAATCCAGTCAATCTGATACCACCCATTTAACCTTTTTTTCAGCCTCAGTTTCATCATCTGTAAAATGTGACTAATTACACCACCTATCTTACAGGGTTGTTGCAATGACCATATAATATATGTAAAATAGTTGGCAAATCTTAAAGTGTAGAAGGAGTTAGGTGGCCCGGGTGGATAGAACATCAAGCCTGGAGTTGGAAGAACCTGGGTTCAAATCTGGCCTTAGATATTTCCCAGCTGTGTGACCTTGGGCAAGTCACTTCAATGTAATTACCTAGCCCTTGCTATTCTTCTGTCTTAGAACTGATATTAAGAGAGGATAAGAGTTTTAATTTAATAAACAAAATCAAAGAAAACTTTGAAGTGATATATAAATGTGTATTACCTTTTTATAAAAAATGTTTTGCAGATCTTAGGATGCTATGTCAATGTCAGTTATAATTATTAATTGTTTTAGTGATTAACTTTGGTTTAAGAACATCACGGGTAGGTTACCTTCACTAGGAAAGGGGAACTTAGGTCCTGGAATCTCAGCTTGAAATCCTAGTTGTTCAGGTTGCAGGTTTGTGGGTATTGATCTACTTTTCTAAACTGAGTACTTATGCTACCAAGTTTTCATTTTGCATTTTGTTTTTAAATTGAAATAGGCACTGGGCTGACTTAGATTGGATAACTAATATTCCACTTAGTTAAAAGGTGACACAGATCTTAAAGCGTTTTATACAATTGATATTTCTGACAGATTCTTTCAGTGTAAGACAATTATCTGGACCATGAGTTAGGTTTGTATACAGAATAGATATTCTCTTGAATTTACAAGAATCTCAGAAACAGAATCATAACTCTAGTTCAATGCTACATGAAAATGAATCCCCCCCCTTTTTTTTAAACCCTTGTACTTTGGTGTATTGTCTCATAGGTGGAAGATTGGTAAGGGTGGGCAATGGGGGTCAAGTGACTTGCCCAGGGTCACACAGCTGGGAAGTGTCTGAGGCCGGGTTTGAACCTAGGACCTCCTGTCTCTAGGCCTGGCTCTCACTCCACTGAGCTACCCAGCTGCCCCCCTGAATCCTCCTTTTAACAGTAACCATCAAGGGGGCAGCTAGATGGCTCAGCGGATAGAGCGCCTGGCCTGGAGTCAGGATATCCTGGGTTCGAATATGGCCTCAGATGCTCTCTAGATGTTTGACACTGAGCAAGTCACTTAACCCTAATTCCCCAATTGCCTTAGCCCTTATTGCTCTTCTGCCTTGGAACTAATACTTGGAATCGATTCTATGACAGGGTTTAATTACCACCATCCCCTCCCCCCCAAAAAAACAAAACAAAACAGCCAATACCCAACAAAGTTATTCATGCAGTGTAGCCATTGCATGAAGAGCTTCAGTTTGGGGGAAAACTCATTACTTCTAGGAGGCAGCCCATTCGCTCTTCAAGAGTTCTAATTATTAGGAAAATTTCCCTCACATTAAGCCCAAGTTCCCTCTGCAATTTCCCACCTAAACCAGATACTCTCTGAGTCTGAGCAGAACAAGTCTATTCTATTTTTCATGAAATAAATAACTTTTTGGTTATGAACCCTCTGCCTTAAGTGTAGGAGTGGCCGGTTGTACCCTGTAGTGATATTTCCAAACTAGCTCTCAAACTGCCCTCTCACTCCTCTTTCTTCTTTCCTCTCTATTTTAGAGGTAGTGAGGTGGCATCGTAGCTAGAGTGCTGAATTTGGAGTTAGGACTGAATTCAAAACCTCCCTCAGATGAATACGAGTTTTATAATAAACAGGGAATCACTTTCAGTTTTAGTTTCCTTAATTTGTAAAATAAAGTTATAGTAGCAAAAGCTTTAAGAACTCTATAAATGCAAGTTATTTATTTCATTTGGGAGTCAAAAGCAAAACTGATAATGGCTGTTAATATCAAGAGTTGTCCTAATGTTATGCCTGTATTGAGAAGAGCCATATGTGTGACCTTGGGCAAGTCACTTATCCCACATTATCATTCTTTTGCTTTAGAACCAATACAGAGTATTGATTCTAAATTGGAAGGTAAGAGTTTTGTTTTTTTTAAGAGCAATAGGTTTTGAAAACAAATTTTTGAAGACCCCAAACAAAATTAAAAACTAAAGCTTCTAACCTTTTTTTTTTTTTTTTTGGACTCTTACCTTCTGTCTTAGTATCAGTTAGTTCTAAGCTAGCAGAGTGGCAAGGGCTTGGCACTTGGGGTGAAGTAATTTGCCTAGGGTCATACTGCTAGGAAGTGCCTGAGGTAAGATTTGAACCCAGGTCCTCCTGACTCCAGGCCTGGCACTTTACCTATTTACTTTGCACTTTAAGGTTTACAAAGTACTTTTGCACTTTAAGGTTTACAAAGTACTTTACATAGATTATATGGTTATCACAACAACCCTGTGAGGTAGGTGCTATTATTAGCCACATCTTACAGATAATGAAACTAAGGCTAAAAAAAATGGGGCCAGTTATCTCCTGTGCTATCTAGCTGTCCCGGAGGCTTCCAGTCTTGAAAGCCTTGGAAAATACCCAATAATTCCTTTCAGAATTTCAGAATTTCCATAAAATTTTTCAACTCTTTATTTTTCTCATTAGATTTATCTTTTCTAAAGTACCAGCCATAGGGACAGCTGGGTAGCTCAGTCGATTGAGAGCCAGGCCTAGAGATGGGAGGTTCTAGGTTCAAATCTGGCCTCAGACACTTCCTAGCTGTGTGACCCTGGGCAAGTCACTTGACCCCCATTGTCTAGCCCTTATCATTCTTCTGCCTTGGAGCCAGTACACAGTATTGACTCCAAGATGGAAGGTAAGGGTTAAAACAAAACAAAACAAAACAAAAAACAGTAAAAAAAAAAAAAAAAGTACCAGCCATCATACAAGATAAATGTCAATTTTTATACAATTTTGTTTTCTTTTGAATTCCTAGTATTTTCCTTCATTATAAAATTATAGTCAGATCATTACATCATATGCTTTCCAATATAGTTTTCCTTTAAAAAAACCAATCATTTCTTATGGCTTAGTAATCTATTACATTTGTATGCCATCATTTCTTAAACCATGACTCAATTGATGGACTTTGCATGTTCTTTTTTCATTTTCTTTTAGAAGTAATGTTGCTAGGAATATTTTTGTACAAACAGGACTTACACTCTAATTCCTGATAACTTCCTTGGGGTGTATATGTTGCCACTAGTGGGAGCACTAGGTCAAGTGGTCTGCATATTTTTGTAACTATTGCTATTTAATTCCATATTACTCTCCAAAAGGGTGAACTAATTCACAATTCTTCTAGCAGTATCAAAGAATGCTTCATTTGCTCAGTCATTCCAGCATTGAATTTTGTTGTTTTGTTGTTTTCTTTTCAAGTATCTGGTGATTTGAAAGATGTTAATTGGAATAACCAGAGTTGTTTGTATTTGTATTTTTCTCCAAATTAGATTCAGATTGTTCTTTAATTTATTTGTTCTTAATATATGGAAGCTTTTTATTTATTGGACTGTTCATGCCCTTTCCAACAAGGAAGTAATGAATTATGTTTGGGTATTGTTTGACTTTACTGATTGTAAAGAAGAATGGTAACCAGTTATCTGTGCTACCCTCCACCTCTTTTCCTCCTTAGTTAAAAGTGTGATACTCGAATAGAGAAGAAGAGGTTTTAATTCTGATCTAGCCTTTTTTGGTTTGATTTTCCATAAATGTGCCAATTTATAAATGAATACAAAGGAAGATAAATACTATCCTAGGGGCCCATGATAAAATAATAGGAGAGGTAGCATGATATTTTGGATCCTGAATCTGCTGTTTATTATTTATGTGAGTTTGGACACATTACTTAGATTCTTTGGGCCTCAGTCTCCTAATCAGTAACTCTGTACTTTGTGGAAGGTGGTTTCAAAAGGAGGTATTTCAATGTTGTTTTTCTTTTCCTTTTTTTTTCCTATTATAGAAAAATAAAAGTACTGCCATATCCCTTATTAATGAATATTTTCTGTTTCGCTTCCAATTTCTGTGAATTTATTCTCCTCCAATATTTTGCAAAATCATTTGCAAAATATCTTGCCAAAGAATTTATGTTCCAATATAATTTTGCCCTTGTATACCAAGTCCCTTCTTGGGGCAAGGAGAGCAAATACTTGTTGATTTGGGTGTTTATTGAGCTTTTATGACCTTGTTGTGAGGGCTCTTTTACATTGGCTACCCTCTAAGAAATGGTTATGATCGGCATCAATGTTTTTTTTTAATTTATTATAAAATTTCATTTATTCAAATAGAAAGTAAGAAATTTATTTTACTTTCCTTTTGATTGGTAAGGTTGTAGATTAGAGTTCCCTTGATTGATTTTGATTTTTACAATGAACTTGTTAACCAGGAACCAAAACAAACGTGAACTAAGAAATAAAATCATAAATAAGATCATAAACTACCAAACTATTTCTAGTTTGCTGAAAAGAAAAAAACACCCTATACATATGCAAATATTATCACAGTAGTTTTTTGTTTCTCTGTCCCTTTTTCACCTATACAGTTTTCAGATTTTACTCAATTTTCAAAGGTTGCAGTTGTAGCCAGGCTGTATGTTGAAATTTTGCTTTTTTAGAAGTTCTGTCGCTTTGTGTAAGACTTCCCATATTCCAAATTGTTTTAAAATAATAGTCCATAATACTGGGAAGTGGAAAAATGAAGCCTAGAATATTACTCTTTGAATATGATGGGCATTTTAATTTTTTAAAAGTTATTATCAATTAAGTTTTCATGAATATTTTTGCACAAATGACTTTTTTTTCCCCCTTTAGTGTCATCCTTCTAGTATAGTCCCATTTATGGGATCACTGGGTCAAAGTGTATGATTAGAGTTGTAATTCTAATTGTAAAGGATTATCAGAATGATTTTCAAAAACTATTTGGCTTTTAAAATATTTTTATATAATTGTAGTCATTGTATATGCTGGCCTAGTCCTGCTAACTTTATTTCACAACACTTCATAAATATCTTCTCATGCTTCCTTGGATTCTTCATATACATTTTTTCATGATGCCATAATATTCTATTACATTAATATCTCATAATTTATTTTAGACATTTTCCAGTCTTTGGACTTAGAGAATTTCCACTTTTTTTTGGGGGGGGGAGGTATTGTTGTTAGCAATAAAGCAGCTGGGAAGTTATAAATATTTTTGTTACTTAAGTTCTTTATTTATTTTTAGAGTTTTAGTCAGCCTTTTGTTTTTAAACGATGGTCATTTAATGTTCCCACCCACTCAACTCTCATAAAGAAAGATAAAAACAGTTGAGCTAAAGAGACCATGTCTGAAAGCATATGTAACATTCCAGGGTCTTAGTGATCTACCTCTGTTCAGAAGGGAGGTGTGGTATTTCCTGGCCCAAGATTGCTCATTGCAATCATTCTAAGCTTGACTCTTTTTACTGTGATTTTCATTTATGTTATTGTAGCCATTGTGCGTATTGCCCTTCTGGATCTGCTTCATTCTGGATAAGTTCTTACAAGTCTTCCCATGTTTTCTCTGAATTCTGACAATGTTTATTTCTTATAGCATAAAAAGATTCCCTTACATTCAATATACCACCATTTATTTGTTCATCTACTCCTCCAAGGATGGCACCCACTGAAATGTGTTTCCAGTTTTTTGTTACTGCACAAAAAAACCCCAACAATCACTGTTTTCAATAGTTTGGCAGATATGAGACTTTCATTTCTGTTTTTAACTTCCTTGGTATATATGCTCGGGAGAGAAAATGCCATTTCAAAAGATATAAAGAGTTTTGTAACTTTCATTCCAGAATTTCAAATTTTTTTTTAACAGATCCTGACCTATTTACAGCTCTGCTGAATTTATTAGTGTGCTCGTCATCCTGTAGCCTCTCAACCATTGAATATTTTCATCTTCGCTAACTTTTCTTGACATCTTTACCACAAAGTTCTCTGTACTCATAACAGGATTGCCATGCACAAGGATATGATTGGTTCTTTTACTCTTGTTGTAATTACTAAATTACAAAAATGTGTTAATTTCTAAATTGTGACTTTTAATAATGTAATTAATTGCCTGTTTTCCCTCTGCCTCATTGAATTTTACCATTTTGGGAATCTGTTTTTCCTGTTAAGTGAGTATAAGGTAATATATACTAAGAGGTAATAAACTCTTAAAGTTATCTCGATGTTCTTTCCTTTAGTTATTAGAGGATTTTTAACAATTTTTCTATGTGAATATTAACAATTTTTATTTCCTTCTCCAAAAAAATGCTAGTTCATATTCATTATTAATCCTATCAGAGATGGTATATTATTCTTATAAACAAGTATCAGTTCCTTATGAATTTTGAATGTCAGGCCTTTAATGAAGTAATGCATATTAAAAGTTTTATTGACTCTAAATTGTTAGACAAATGTCAGTTAATGGTAATATGTTTACTGAAAATCTTTTCCCAGACATTTTTTTTAATTTAAGAGATTGCTTTTTTGTTGTACAAAATCTCTTTGTATAGTCAGTCCTGAGGACTCCTGTTCAAATGATTTATTCCATTTTAAAAATAAAAGAATGATCTCTATAATTGAGGCAAATTTTATTCATTTTTCTTCTTTTTTTGTTTTCTTTAAAATGTCTTGATAAAAGAATCTCTTTTTTCTAGGTTTGGATGTTAAGGAGTGATTATAAGCCCATTAAAAAACAGACAAACAATTATTTAGCTAAGTTTTCCCGAGAGTTTTTAATGAATTCTGAGTCCCTCATTTTTTAGTCATGGGTTTGTTTAGCACTCGCCTTATATCAAATTAAATTATCTAACACATGTAAAATACTTTGATAAACCTCAAAGTGGCATTTAATGCAAGCTATCAAAAATTTTATATCTACTAGCCTATATTTCAGGGCTTTTCCTTCTGTCGAATTGACCTTTTTATTTTTTTCCATGATGCCAAGGAGTTTTAAAAACCATTTCTTTATGATGCAGTTTTGGAAATCTGGTAGGGTAAGTCCATTTCTACTCCATCCCTCTCTAATTGATCTTAATATTCTTGCCCATCTGTTTTTCCATATGAATTTTCATATGACTTTAATTATACAAAGAAGCCCATTTTTATTTTTTGTTTTGAATCAAATCTACAAATTAGTGTGGAAAGTATCGACAGTTTTATTCTATTTGCCTGACCTAACCATAAACAGGGACCATTTTCCATTTGTTCAATTTTTCCTTGTTTTCTGTCAAAATCATTTTGAAGTTGTCTTTTTATATAGGTCTATTGTAAGATACCTTGAAATATTAATGCCCAAATCCATGATGTGTTTTGTCATATTATGAATGATATTTCTCTTTCTTTCAGTTTCTTTCCATTTTCATTGGTGACATAGAGAAATGTTGATACTTTTAGGGATCATCTTCTATTTCCTACATTGTTAAATCCATAGAATTTGTTATTTTGGGGAAGGGGGGTGACTGCCAAGAGTTTTCTGGATAAATACTCATACCTTTATATGTTATAACTTTCTCATTGCCAATGCTTAATTAAAAAATTTTCCCCCATACCTTGTGGCTATTGCTAACATTTTGAAACTGTTAAAAGGTAGAGGAGAGGCTGAATAGCCCTGCTTCATACCCAGTTTGAAATAGTAATTCCTCCACTGTTTTGTGTATCTAGCTTGTGATTATCAAATGTAAATGTGTGCATATTAAAGAAAGATCCTTCTAGCCTATATGTTTTCAGTTTGTGTGCATGTTTAAATCTTTACCTTCCATCTTCAATTCCAAGGCAGAAGAACAGTAAGGGCTAAATAGTTGGGGTTAAGTGACTTGCCCAGGGACACACAGCTAGGAAGTATCTCTGGTCAGATTTGAATCTAGGACTTCTTGTCTCTAGGCCTGGCTCTCTATATCCACTGAGCCACTAAGCTACCACAGTGTGTGTTTTTTAAAAAAGATAAATGAATACTCTAAGGCTTTTTGTGTATATACAATAGAATCATGCATTGTTTTCTTATGTGGATCATTTTTTTAGTATTAAACCATATTTGGATTCCAGTTATAAATTATACTTGGTCATAATTTGTTGTCTTTTATTTGAGTTATTTATTTAATATTTTTGAATTGTTGTTCTTTAGGGAGAATGGCCTAGAATTTTCTTCTCTTTGCCTGATTTGGAGGCCAAAACATTTGTCTCATAGAAAGAATGGGGTAACCATCTATCTTTCTCTGTATTAAAAAGTAGTCTATATAATAGAGAAATTATTTGTTCTTCAAAAATTTAGGTTTATTATCTTTTTATTTTGATCCTAGAGCTTTTTTTTTTTCCCCAAGGTGATTCTTTAACATCCGGTTTGATTTTTCCCTTCTAAGGTTTTTCTGTGCAGGTCGTCCCCTTCTGGTTTTGTGAATTTGAGTTTTTTTTTATTTTTGTAAATAACCATTGATTTCCTTTATATTCTTTAATTTATTCACACATAGCTATGTGTAGCCATGTTTGATGATTTTTCTTGATTTCTTTTGTCCTTGTGATTTCCTGTTTTGAATTTTGGCACTGTAGGCTTGTTTGCTTCTTATTTAAGCTGTTGTTTATCAATTTTCTTGATCTTTGAAGAAAATTTAACTTTGGGCTTTGTTTATTTCCTTAATCTACCATCTTATTAATCTCTTCTCAGCTACTATCTTGGTTACTTCTTTCTGTTTTCTAATATATTGCTGTGTTTCTTTTCTAAGATTTTAAAGTTCAGACTTAACTTTCTGAGTTTCTCTTTCTCTGTGATATGGTTATCCAGTGTATAAATTTGTTTCTGAACCTTTCTTTGGCAGGACCCAATAGATTTTTTATATGTAGTATCTGTAGTATTCATTTTTTCAGGAAGGCATACAATTTTATTATTACTGGGTTTATTGTTATCCTTAACCCACACTTAACCAGAACCCTCCAAACAAAACTTACTCATGTCTTTTTTACTAACCGAAAGTTCCTTTCACTCTGAACTTCTCCTTTATCAAAGATAAGATAGTCACTTTAGGATTAATCTATCCTCTTTTTGATTTTTTTTGTGTTTTTGATTTTGTTAAAATATCCTTCAGAAACATTTAGTGGTTTAGGCAACATGCACAAAATTCTTATGTTTTGTGAATAACCATTCTAGCTTTGTTTCAAGAAGTAGGAATTGTTTTAGTTGATTATCTTATTTAGCTTTAAACTCATGGTGGTTATTTGAAATGAATATCTTTTTGCAGACTTTTCAAAGTTCAAATGCTTCATTTAACACCTTGATCTTGCCTTTGTTCTCAGTTTTGCTGGACATTTAATTTGGATCTTAATTTTTTGTGTCATATTCCAATTTCTTCCAACATCACTTGTCTTCTTTGAGACATCTACTGTGATTCCTATTGGCATTTAATTTTTTTCAGTGTTTTTATAGCATGTAGAATATTTTTTCATGTAATGTTTGAGTTTACGTGTCTGGGATAGTTTAATTTTAATTTTTTTCCATGTTGGGGTCCTATAAATTCTTTCTATATCTTACTTATTTTCAGTAAAATTTTATATTTCCTTTAGTCATTTCCTGGAATGTAGCATTCAAGTGTTCTCTTTTGTTTGTAAATTATCCAGGACATCAGTCTAATCCTGAGATTCCTGTATCTTGTCCTATTATCCAGATCTGAATTATTTACCTATCTGGCTTGTCCTTCCCCTTAATTTAAACTGTTTGTAATTGGGAGGGCACTGAGTGTAGTATAAGAGGAAAATCCCAAAATTTGGAGTCAAAGGATCTATATTCAAATCCTGGTCCTGATACTTATTAGTTATGTGATCTTAGGCAACATTTATTCATTTCAAAGTACTATATTCTAGGCACTGGACATATGAAAGTAAAAATGAACCAGATTTTGCCTTCAAGAAGCTTACATTATAATGGAGAAAATATGCACACATATATGAGAGTAGAAAATATATTCAAAGTTTTTGCATCTATCTAATGTATCTCTGTATATACTTATGTGTTTATGGATGTATCTCCTCTGCTTACTTCCTTCCCTCCCAACTAGAGAAAGTAAGGAAAAATCTATTGAAATAGCTGGCACTTGAACTGAATTTTGATCGAACCTAGAGATTCCAAGAGACAGGGACAGGTGAGAGGTATTCCAGAGGTGAGGGACAGCCTACACAAATACTATAAATTTGTGGAAAGCACAAGATAATAGATTGTGTTAAAAGAACAGTAAGGAAGCTGCTTAGAGTGGAATAGAGTCCATGATGGAAAGTGCTAACAGCCTAGAAATATAGGTTATATCCTCCTCTCATGAGAAGACCTTCTTGATCCCTTCAGTTGCTAGTACCCCCTCAAAAAACTTACTCTGTATGTGCTTTGGATATATTTTTTATCTTACCTGTGGGTATTTTGTTTCTCCCAATTAAATATAAGCTTCTTGAGGGCAGGAAATATTTTATCTTTGCCTTTCTTCCCAGGGCCAGGATCCTATAAAAGGCTTTAAATGCCAGAGGAGTTATTTTATCCTAGAGTCAATAGGGAACTCCTGGAGTTTTCTGGCATCTGGGTGGTGAAGTGAATAGAGCATTAGGCCTAGAGTCAGGAAAGTATGAGTTAAAATCTGTCCTCAAATATTTATTGGCTTTATGACTCTGGGCAAGTCACTTAACTTCATGTGCCTCAGTTTCTTCACCAGTATCTTTGCCAAGAAAACCCCAAATAAGATCACAAAGGAAATGGTAAATACTCTATCTTTGCCAAGAAAACTCCAAATGGGGCCACGAAGGTTGGGCACCAATGAATAGCAAAAAAAAAATTTTTTTAACAAGGTAGTTATGTGGTCAGACCTGTGATGTGGGACTATCATTTTGGTAGTGGATGGAGGCTTTATTGGAGAGAAGTGAGTCTGAAAACTAGGAGACCAGTTAAGGAGGCTATAGTAACAGTTCAGGAAAGAAGTGATGAGGACCTGAATTAGTGCCCCTGGAAAGAACAACAAATAGAAAAACGCATATGTAGAATTGACATGGTTTTGGCAGCTTTGCCCCATGGCAAAATATATCTGGGAAACTATTCATATTGATTATTTTTCTTTATTTGATATATTTAAAATTACTTGAATTTTAGTAATTTTCTTTGATGTTTTTAGCATTGTGTTAATCCTGTTTGAAGAGTATACAAAGATCCTGGTTTCTTGCTCATTCCTACACCTTGACCAAAAAGTTGATTTTTGAGTTTTCAAAGATATAAGATGACTAGCAAGGGTTTGAGCCATTACTGTATTCCTGGCCCTAGGCAACAAAATGTGGAATATACTAAAGCTACCGAAGGCATAGTCTTAGCCTGCCCTAGACATTCTAATGATATGGTTAGAGAGACAAGATGAAAATATTGAAACACCTAGAAAACAATGTATGTTGTTAGGTAGTGCAGTGTATAGAATAGAATGTCTTTTGAAATTCAGAGAAGACAGAATTGTTTACTTGGGTAACTAGGTGATACTTAATAATGGAGGTGACACTTGAGCTAGTGGGTAAGAAAATGTCTTATTTAGGTTGGCAGAGAGAGCAGAGAGTATTAAGTAAGGAGTAACAGCAGAAAGAAAAGCATGGTATAAATCCAATTAGAGACAAGAATGTGTATAGCACCCTTGGGTGATGAGTAGACAACAAGAAGATTAGAATACCTATGAGCTGGGAATGTTAGGCAATATGATTATATTTATTCCTAACAACAGAGAAAAAGTGAAAAGGTTCTTAGCCTGAATGATAACATTGCCAGGAGTTATACTATTTAAAGGCTTTATCTACATGGCCATTTTGTGAAATTTAGACTTTTTAAAATAACAAAAGCAATAAGTTGATAAAAGAAAATTAAAGACAATATGTATACGTCTTCCCAACCTCCTAACTACTTTTGACCTTAAAAGAAAACATGACTTTAATGGTGCAGCACCTCCTTTGGGGCTACTTACCCCATCTCCCACTCACATTTGTGGGCCAGATCTTCAGAAGGGAGATGACTACTACTCCCCTCAGTGTTTTAGGCATAACTCTCAGGTTTGGAGTTTCTAATACTATCATTTAAGCACTTCCAGGGATATTTTCCCATGGGGTTAATTAGTTTTAAATGAATGAATATTGATGAATTGCTTATTATATATCAAACATTGGAGCTACAAGGAATGGAGGCCACCCCTGATGGCAGAAATTCTTCCAGTTGCCTGGCCATTTGGAAAAGGTTTTGGAATGCTCCAGCACCAGGGAAAAGAGTCAGGGAGTGATATACATAAGGGGTGGGGGTAAGGTACCCCCAGAAATGACTCTTCTTCCTGCCATTCAGCTGGGTAGTTATGAATAGCAATGAAAATTAACACAAAAGCATCTCCCCCACCCCAACTAGGAATGCATTCTCCCTTCATATACACAGGGTCCTTGGGGAAAATGGGCTCAAACTTAGAGAGCACATGAGGCTAAAGGGTAACTCCAGGTTCCAAAATCCTGGAAGTTGTTTTCTCCCTTTGTGCTGTTCTGAGCTAGACTCCTTTGGCCGGTCTTCATAGGGGGGCTCTCATAGGATCCTGAATTCATATAATCTTCCTTTTTCTCCATGTGTCTAGTTTCACCTTGATGTGCTTCTTAGCTCCCTCTGCAGACATTGTCATCAGCCATTTTATTTTAGGAATTTTTCTACTGGCTCTGTTGTGAGCTCAGATTTTCAGGCCTCACAAGTTCTTGTTAGGGATGGGGAGAGAGTAATTTCACTCCTCTTCCCACTCCCTGAAGGTAATTCTGTCTTGGGAGTTCTTCATTCCTATATCTGACCACCAGAGCACAGCCTTGCTGCTTGAATGTTTGGCTCTTAAACAGGCAAGCTGAATTATACACAGGCCCAGGCGTATGGCTGATCCTTTTACTAGATATTTCCTGTGTCATCTGCTTTTCTCCAATGAAGACAAAGCTCTTCTGTTCCTTTCAGGCCTCCTTCAAACCTAGTTTATTTTGATTCAGTTAGGTTGTTTGGGTTTCCTGGGATTACCCTAATTGTGAGGGGAAAGGTGGAAAAGCTCATTAAGAGGCAAATGGTGACCTTTTATTTAATTTCTTCTAATTATCAAGCTTCTGGGCCAAGTCTGATTCCTGGAATTCCCTTAATCTGTAGCCTTGCCATTATTTTAAAAAGTCAGATCCCCCCATCTTTTCTCTTGGAACCTACAAAGTGGGAAACCTGCCTTCAGAAAAGCCTGGAGTTTAAAACCAATATCCAGCTGGTCTGTATGAGGCCTATAACTCACTTTACAGGCTCTTGACATAATGCACTTGGGCCAGTTATCTCCAGTCCCAAAGGGAGTCATTCATTAGCTTTCATGAGAAATGCTTGAGTGAAGAGAACCCAGGGTGTTAACCAAACCCAGACTGTTGGGAGTGGGAGGTATTCTGCTTAGAGCTGTCTCAGCACTATCCCTTTAACACAGTTTTCCACCAGGGTGCCTTTAAGAAGACTGGGGTGCATTTAAGATGAAATAAATATTAAGGGACCTCAAGGTCAGGTGGGAGAGTCAGAAAGAGAGAAGGGAAATGAAGCCAATTTGGGAAATTCAGGAGCAGAAAGAAGGTGTGACTTCACCTTCAAAATTACATGAAACAGAATCCCGCTGATGACCTGTGATGCAGCATCTGTGGGTTGCTCTCTTTTTTTGAGAGTAATGATTTTTCTGCATTTTGTGGGCTCCCTGCAGAGACTGTGCCTGATGTTGGAGAAATCTCACTATTGGAGGAATTTGAATTAAAAAAAAAAGCTAATGCAAAGTGTATTGGCACTGAGTAGAAACCATTTTCTTTTTTATTGGGAATATGTAGAAAATATATTTTGCAGATGTTCCTTTTTCATTATTCCCTGTTCTTTCATTAAATTTGCAAATACTCCCAGATGGAACAGATTTTATGCCAGAGATCATAGGATCATAGATTTATAACTGGAAGGGACTTTAGAGGACATCTAGTCCAACTCCCTCATTTTACAGATGAGGAGACTGTGATTCCAAGAGATCAAGAGCCCAGGATCATACATAGCTAAGAATCAGAGACAGGATTTGAACCCAAATCTAACTAACTGTTGACTCTATTCTTTTTGCCCATCCATGCTTGATCCCATTGCTCTCTTTTGGTTCTTCCTGCTCCACCCTACTCCATTCCCCAGGTAATCCTGCTATTTCTGGGCCTCTTCAATAGAATAAAATAAAAGAATATCAGGGGCTCTTTAGATAACTTCTTCCCTTCATTTAAGATCTTTTATATCATATCTATTATTTTCCTTATAAAACTAGTTAGAAATCAGGAAAGTGTGGAAATGTGTTAGGGATTATGGTAGGAACTTGGGGTTCTTTTTCCTTTTAAACATTCTATTTTTTCAAAAAGTTGAACTTCAAAACCAAAGAAGAGAACATTTCTGTATACAAAGTAGAATAGAAAAAAATGACTATGCGAAAACATGACTCTCTTATGCACCTGTTGCTTTGAAAAAAAAATATAAGTTTAACATGTTACTTTCAAAGATGTCCTGCTTATATGTTTCCTTCTAAACTTCCCTCTATTCTATTAAACACATTAAAAAATGTTCAAATAATCTTTTTTTCCCCCTCCACTTTCATCTTCCTTTTGGAGGGAGTGGGACCACACTATCACTGATTAGAGTTCAGGTGAATGATTACATGTTGAGTAGGATATAAATTTTGTGTCTTGTGTATATATAGGGCTGATAAATAGAACCATATCATAGAAGCTGATGAGATTACCAAGAGAGAGTATGTTTATGAAAACCTTGACGGAATCTGAGGGACACAGACTTAACAGGGCAGGAGGTAGATAAAATAGATTCACAAGTATGCTGGAGCCAACTGGAAATGGCTAGTGAAAATGGATGGTTAAATTTTCAGGGTAAGCATTTATACTTTGGAGATGAACAAATGATACAAATCAGTGACTGAATTGCTTTGATGATTTCTAGACTTAAGAAAGAAATGGAAACAATATTAATAATTTGGATTAAGTTTAAAAATGTGCTGTATGTGTATAGTTTTTTTCTCCTGAAGAGCTGGTTGATAGGTATTAGTTAGCATGCCTTTGGATGTACTTTGGGAAAAAAGGTATTTAATTTGAATTATGGTAAATAGAATAATTTAAAATGTGTTAGAAGAGCTTATCACTTAAAGAATCCTGTAGTTAATATTTTTGTATCGTGAATGATCACCTAATTTATTAGTTTTGTACCTCTGAATTTTTGCTTGTTAATATTGCTTCATGAGGCATGTATACCTACACTATATTCAGAATCAAAAAACAAAACATGAGTCTAATATACATGGAGACAGGTTCTTACCATGTGCTAACCTCATTATAATATGGAGAACAGTTTCTAAAACTTTTAGAAACTTGTCCAAATAGACCTCATCACAGCATATAAATACTATAGCTAAAAGTAAGCATATGGTTCATCCCCTTAGGCATTTAACTAATCACCTTAATCACACCTGTAAAACCCCAAACCTTACTCTAGACCAGGGGTGGGCAACGTATGGCTCTCAGGCCATACCTGGCTCTTTTGAGGGCCAGATCCGGCTCTTTCTGCAGGAGCCATAAAGTCAATTTTTTTTTCAGGCGCTGTTACAGGAGCGCACACTGTTACAGGAGCGTGCGCTGTATGGCTCTCACGAAATTACATTTTAAAAAATGTGGCGTTTATGGCTCTCACAGCCAAAAAGTTTGCTGACCCCTGCTCTGAACGATATTTACAATCTGGACTTCTCATTGATTTATGGAAAACAAATCCCTTAAAATAATACATTTATTTCTAGTAAATTAGAAACAGGTTACAAATGTCCAAATTCCTACAAATTAGTGAGAAATTGAAAATGAAATCGAAAGTTTTCTCTAAGTATTTGTGTCTTCACTCATCCTCTTCTCTCCCTGCTTTTAAAGGTTCTTTTTACTCTGCCTAAAAATATATCTGGATTTCCCCTATCATTGAAAACATATTCTCTAGATCCTCATAACTTCCTTCTAGCTATTACCCTCATATCTCTTTCCTTTTACTTTGAATAAATAAATTATTGGAGTTACTCAAATAATTGGAGTAATCCAAAAATTCAAATTATCCAAAAATTGGATTACTCCAATAAGCAATCCATATTTACTATGACTTCTTTTCCAACTCCCATTCATTCTTCTAATTCAGTCTTCTTAGACTCTCCACATCCTTTTCAGTGTGGTTTTCTTTCTTTCTTTCTTTCTTTCTTTCTTTCTTTCTTTCTTTCTTTCTTTCTTTCTTTCTTTCTTTCTTTCTTTCTTTCTTTCTTTCTTTCTTTCT
>NC_058131.1:150528776-150548012 GCF_016433145.1 Gracilinanus agilis
TCTTCCTTCCTTCCTTCCTTCCTTCCTTCCTTCCTTCCTTCCTTCCTTCCTTCCTTCCTTCCTTCCTTCCTTCCTTCCTTCCTTCCTTCCTTTTCTCTTTTATTACTATGAGCTTGATTAGTTTTAACAAACATGAACATTTCCACATTCAAAGAACAAAATGAGACATTCCATCCCCCAATTCTGAGCATTTCCATTTGCTGTCTGCATGCATGGAGTTCTCCCTTCTCAACTCTATTCCTAGCTTCCCTGATTTCCTTCAAGTTGTAGCTAAATTCCACTTTCTGAAGAAAGCCTTTCCTAACTCTTTTATATCTGGTACCTCCCGTCTGTTGATTATTTGCAGTTTATCCTGCATGCTGCTTGTTTTTATATAGTTGTTTGCATGTTGTCTTCCCTATGAAGTTATGAGTCCTTGAGGGCAAGGACTGTCTTTTGTCTTTCTCTTTATCTCCAACACATAGTAGTCACTTAATAAATGCTTATTGATTGGCTGACTGGATCTGACTATTGCCCCCACTGTTCTGAATTTAAAATGTGTTATTTTTGACCCCTGCCACCTTCCACCAATAGCCAATCAA
This sequence comes from Gracilinanus agilis, assembly GCF_016433145.1. Taxonomy (NCBI): domain Eukaryota; kingdom Metazoa; phylum Chordata; class Mammalia; order Didelphimorphia; family Didelphidae; genus Gracilinanus; species Gracilinanus agilis. The sequence goes on from NC_058131.1 coordinate 150,529,358, forward strand.
TTGCTACGTCCTGGACATTTTACTTTGCCAATCTCTTGAATCTGTTTTCTCTCTCTTCACACTAATAGCCGTTTCTCCATGTTTCTAGATACATCTTATCCTACTTAGTCCCATCTCAGAATAATACTCATTCACCTGATCTCAAGAAAGAGTAAACAAAAAAGAATCAGAGGCACCACAGGCCAGGTGGGAAAATGACCCCTCTCCCCAGCAGCCCAAAGTAATATTATCTTCCTCAGAAGGAATGCTCATTCACTTTTACCTTTTTCCATTTGGTTACTAATTTCGTCAAGATCTCATTGAAATGCAGCATTTTCTCAACCTGTGGCAGAAATAGTTAATGCTTTCCTTCTCTGGATTCCCATAGCATTTCATACTTTTTAAAAAAAAATTTAGATTATACCTTACTGTAGTTATTTCTGTGTGTGTTTAATTTCCCCATAGGAGATTATAAACTCTGTGAGGCTAGATTGTATTTCGGCCATCTTTGTGTTCCAAACAGTTATTTTGTGGATTAGTTGTGTCTGCTTCTTTTGGGAACCCTATATGAAATTTTCTTGCAAAGAAACTGGAATGGTTTGCTATTTCTTTCTCCAGTCATTTTATAGATGAAGAAACTGAGGCAAAGAGGGTTAAATGACTTGCCCAGAATCACATTGTTAGTAAATGTCTGAGGCTAGATTTGAATTCAGAAAGTCTTCCTGATGCCAGACCAGGCTCTCTATGTACTTTGCCACCTAGCTGCCCCATTTCAAAGAATGCTTAACACTATTAGTGCATATTACTTAAGGTTCAGGGACAGGAGATAAAATGTTGAGTACTAGGAAAACCAAGTATTCCAGTAGGACTAGAGCATAGAGTAAATGAAGGGCAGAGACAGGTTAGAGCTAGCTTATTAAGGGCTTTAAATGCCAAACTGAAACATTCGTCTTTTATTTTAGGCGATAGGAAGCCATCGAAGCTTTTTTTTAAGCAGGGGAAGTTACATGATCAGACCTGTGCTTAATAGGAATTTGGATTTGGTAGCTGTCTGGAGAATGGTTCAGTGAGTATCAAGTGACACTTTAAAGGATTAAACTGCTACATGTTTATAGAATGCTATAAGACAAAGGTGAGAGTTGATCTGTTACTTTTGGAAACTGGTGTATGAATATACAGTCTGACCAAATAAATGGGTACCTGCTCATGCTTCCACTATGGTTCTTAGCCTTATTTGTTTCTGTAACTGCCTTAGTTCTCCTCATCCTTTTGTTGCTATCTTGTGAGGTGCTGGGGGCAGTAGGTGGTGTAGTGAATAGAACACTAGACCTGGAGTGTGGAAGACTCATATTCCTGAGTTCAAATCTGGCCTGAGACACAAACTAGCTATGTGAACCTGGGCAAATCACTTAACCCTGTTTGCCTCAGTTTCCTTATCTGTAAAATGAGCAGGAGAAGGAAATGGCAAACCACTCTACTATCTCTGCCAAGAAAACCCCAAATGAAGTCACAAAGAGTCAGACAGGGCTGAAAGGCTAAACAACAATAACACCAACAAATAAAGGTCTCAGGGATACAAGTATAAAATGGAATTTCCTTTCCCCTCTGGTGTTCTCTCCGAGGGATGAGTTTTTAATTCACATATTCTTATTGTTATGTACAAGAAATGCTCTTTTGCCATTTTTTTTGCACTGGCTGCTGTAACAGTAATTGTCTATCGTCACTGCAAAAACAGTCTTTTTAATTTTACTGTTTCGTCCTTTAAATTACATCTCTGGTGTATTGTTTATTCTGTGTACCTTTGTAATAAGAAAAAAAAGTTTTCCATTCCAGTCTTGTTGCCAGTCACTTTAGACTTGCTATTTAAGACAAATTCTGAATCTATCTTAATATCACTAAGAGTTTTGATTGATTGAGATCAGCTGTTGGCTATTATCCTGTGGAGAGAGAAATGAATGATTTCCTTGGCTATGCGAATAGAACTTTTTAGAAAGTTTATGGAAGGGGGGAAGAGAGCAAAAGCAATTTTCTTGAAAATGATCATTTATTGCAATTGCTGATCTATTTGTATTCTATACCCTAGGGTTAATTACTACTAATGACATAGCCATTTCATACAAATAACTCAGAAGAATTTCTTCTTAACTACACTTGCAGGAGTATTTGTGAGCAATTCTCCATTTGTCAAGTCACTAATGTGCACTGAATCTCATATGCCTGTGCATAGTAATACAACAATCTGACATGCTAGGGTGAAATATGATCATAATGCTTCCACTCATAATTCAGCGCATTTCTCCTGCACTGGAACCCAAGAAACTTCTAGCTTTCCACGGATGAAAAATCCACATTGCCTCCCATGCAACTTCGAAGGCTGAATTTTACTGCTGTCTTGAAGGACTGAAATTTACAGCCCCCCAATGCATTAAAATACCATTTTCTCTTGCTAGCCTAGAAAACCCTATTGGTGGTTAAAAACAAAGGACCCCTGTTTGTCCTGGACCAGTGAATGACAGTGCAAAGGAGCTGATGCTTTGGCAGGATGAGCTCCAAAGCAATATTTCCATCATCAGTTCCTACTATGTACCACAGGGTTTCAATGAAACAAGTCTATTAGCAAGTCTCTCGTTTCTCCAATAATGAATAGCTTTAATGTTTTCATTAAGTGGTGGAAACTAATCAGGAGATAAATCAGAGTGCTGAAAATGCTAGGGTACATACATGTATGCCCTTGAAGAAAGATGGTGCTTTTTCTCACCCTTCCCCCCTAAATGTATTTTCAATAAGTTTTGCACTCGACACTTTTGAAGTCTAGGTTAGACATCCATGACCCAGGTCAAATGGGTTGAAAATGTCTCCTCCCTTTAAAAAAATACAGCTGGCATTGTAGCAATTCACAGTTATCTGTGAATGTAGCAAGAAGGGAGGATGAAAGGAAAGGATTAAGGATAGAATGGGATTTCATTTTGTTTTTATGTCACCAACACTTTACATAGACTTTGTGTACAGTAGGTGCTTAATTAATGCTTGTTGGATGAATTGAATTTTGAATTGGTTGTATGGGCACCAGTTAGAATCTTAGAGTCTCATTCCAAGATAACGAGCTTAGGGTTGTGTTAAACCAAGAAATTGCTTTGTTGAAAAATTAAATTGAACAGAGAAGAAACTCTGGTGTTTATCCCTCATAAAACATGAAGGGAGGGGACAAGTCAAATTCCCAGATTTTTATTTAGCATACCTTTAAATATGAATATTTGGTCAAAATGTTTTTGTTGATGATTTAATAAAAGAATTAAAAAATTTTAAAAATTGAAAAAATTATCATTGGACAGATAGAAGGAGATGAATAAAACATATTATTTTATAGCTTACAAGGGCTAGGTATACAATAGGGAAAGGAATAGACCTGTGATTTCATTGATATAGGGCAGTGATAGTGAACCTTTTAGAGGCCAAATGCTGTGCCTTGCCCTCCCCCTTCCCCCTAGACTGAGTTCTACTTGCAAGGGAAAAAGCACTCCCATTGGGCTTCTGGACAGATGGGTGGGTGAAGTGAGGAATGTCCTTAGTGTGTAAAGAGGGGAGGGGAGTGGCCCGAACACTTTGCACTCCTCTCCAACTCCACTGTGAGTCGCCCACCTTACCTGTCATGATCTGCTTGACAGAGGGGTGGGTGATGTGAAAAAATGTCCTCAGGCTTGATGGAGAGGGAGAAGGGAGCAGCTCTGTGGAGTCCCTCTGTCTTTCTAGTAACAAACTCTGGTGGGCTACAGTGCATGACATGTTTGCCATAGATTTGCCATCATGGATATAGGGAATTCTAGGGAGAGGAATCTTCCACTTATGCAGAATAGCACCTACTCTGCCAAGCATTTGAGTCTTTGAGGCTTAGAATCTTAAAGTATTCCCTAGAAAATAGGAGAAGTTAAGTGACTTGTTCAAGTTCACAGCAGGACTTGAATCTAGGTCTGCCTGACTTCAAGGTCAATTCTCTACTATACTACAAGTATCTGATGTTGGATAAAATACAATCTAAAATTCAAACATATAACTTAAAACACATTGCCACATCAACAAATTCAAACCGATTACTTATTTTTTCCTACCTGCTAATGAAAGGAATTGGGGAGAAAGGGAAGATTCAAAAGAGATATTTTAGAAGGTCAAGATATGGAGTGTGTGTAGCTTTTTAAAAATGCATTTCCTCTTGTTTGAGCTGGTTTTAGTCTTTATGGCTAAAATCCATTCAAAACATAAAACATGCCAGCTAATCAGCAACTTCTGATAAGTTTGCCAATATGATTTTTGGCTAAAAGTAATGGTTGGTTTTAGGTATATATGGCATTTTTATTTTAAAGGTTTATACTGAGTTGTTCTTCTCAAAAACACATCATGCAGTGTCTCATGCCTGTTTAGAAAGTGAGGACATCACCTATCCTAATAAAAATGTGCTAGAAATTGGTTAAGCACCATTGATACCATTGTAGGATCGGGCCAACAAGTAGAAAATTTGTGCTTCCTACACTATGAGTGAATGATATTTGAGTGAAGAATGAGTGAAGATATTTGAATTTGTCTCTGAATTGGGAGATATATGCACAAGTTAGACTCTGGGCAGGGATTGTACCTATCATGTTCCCTATATCATTTATAGTGACAGAAGGTTGATGCTGAGAGCATTGGTTAGAACATTTACTTACAGCCATTTCTTCTGGCATAAATTCATGCAGTTGCAATGTTTGTTTTGAAGATAATTTTTACAACATACCATCATTCTTAGGGTGATTTCTGGTGAAGCCCTGGCTGTTTCCTCCATCTCAGTGTCTTTATTTTATCCATTAGTTGCTTAGAAATCTCCCTCCCTTCCCTCCTTCTTCTCCCTTGTTTGGTAGTTTAGGCTGTTTTATTCCTGGTCTTCCTCTTCTTTCCTTCGCTGAGATTTACATGTCCTAAAATCCTCTTCCTCAGTCAAACCATGTCTTCCAAGGGGTTAATCAGCAAATCCAATTAAAACCAGTAAGTCTTAATTTAAGAGAAAGCTAGAGATTTTTCTTCTTCTTAGATAATTGTGTTAATAACTGTGTTCTGAAAATGTGTTTTTGTTTTGATGTCTAGTGTAACAACTTCTCTAGCTAGGTTTTGGTTCCATTTAAGGTAGTCATTTTTCATACTCCATCTCTAATCAAATTTCCAAAGTAACCAGATCCTTATTACATTCCCTTTTGGTTCATCCAATTCAAAGACTCAGAGATTTAGAGGTGGAAAGTACCTTGGAGATTATTTATTCTGGAGCAGTGTGGCTCAGGAATAATGACTGCTGGTTTGAGGGAGAAGTGGAGTTCAAATCTCAACTCTGCTGTATGGTCTTAGTTAAGTCACTTGCCTCATCTGTTTTTTTGGCTATCAAATGGAGTACTATGTTACTTCTAAGGTCTTTTCTATTTCTAACTCTCCAGACCTATGATGCTACCTTTTATAGATGAAGAAATTAAGACAAAGGGAAGTCAAATGATTTACCCCAAACCACACATGTAGTAACTATTAGATCTCAGTCTTGGACTTCATTCCTCAGACTCCAAATCCAATGCTCCTTCTATTCCACTGGTGCTTGAATAGATTATAGAAAGGCAAATGCCATCATGTAGTTAGTTGTGTTTGCCTAATGCTGTCCTTTTCACAGATCATCAGATTATAGCTTTAGAGCTGGAAGAGACCCTTGAGTTAATCTTGGCCAACCTCCTTTTAAAAATAAGCAAATTGATGTTAGAGGATTTATTCAAGGATCTCACAGGATTTGAACATAGTTCTTTTATGTATCGGTTGGACTGAGGTCCCTTCCAACTCAAATCCCATAAGGCTGATTCTGTGACTCCAAATGTAATGTTCTTTCTACTATACTCCAAATATTTCTCTCTTTGCCTCCAACCCAAAGGTTGATAAAATTTTCTCCTTGGTGATGTAGGCTTTGTGGCTGTTAGCAGAGGTGAAAAAGAGAGTGATTATTTAAAGAAATGCAACCTTCTTACTTGGGAATCGTATACCTTAGAAAGGCAGTATTCTTCTCTGTGGGCTCTACTTAGGAGCAAGAAAAATGAATTATAAGGATTCTTTTTTTCAAATTGTGATCAAATTAGGGTGAAAAAACTCCTTGGTGCACTGAGGAGGGACTGACTAAGTATAGAATATTTAAATATGAGAATGTTTTGCAAAGGCTAGCATTTATGGAAGATAAAACCACGATTATTTGTGGGACCACTGTAAATTTAGAGGAATCCCATATATCCCCCCAAAACTAATCAATTAAATGTCTTCCCTATATCATGGTAGTATTAAGATGAAGAAAACCATAATACTCTCTCTCTCATAAGAAACTGTATTGTACCATTGTTAATCTTACTTGCTGATATTTGGAAAAATCCAGCTGAAAGCCTGGTGGCCTGAAAAACCTAATCATTAGAGTATTGCATTGGGTTTTTGGGGTGGCGGTGGCATGGAGAGGGGTAGGAGCTATTTTCAGAAATAGCAAAAAGTATAGATCTCAGTTCAGACTTTTTGCCTTCTTATTTCCATTCATCTTCCTGATAGGTCATAAAGCCTTCCTTCTTTCTCATAGTTGCAGTGAGATGGCTCAGTGGCTGGATAATGGAATCTGGCATGAGAAAGACCTGAGTTCAAATTTGAACTCAATATCTGTGTAACTTTGAGCAACTCACTTATCTTCTGTCTCTTTCAGTATTCTTAACTGTAAACTAGAGATAATAATAACCTTTATTTCCTAGGGTTGTTATGAAGATTAGATGAATAATATTCATGAAGTGTATATATAAAGTGTATATTTATAAAGTGTATATAAAGCATAGAATCTGGCATGCACTAGATGCTTATTCCCTTCCCTTTTCCCTTCCATAGTTATCCATAGAGCAATGTTGTATGAGAGCAGGATTAAAGGTACTTTAAATACTTCAAATCCAAGATCTTTTATGAAACTACATAATATTTGTTCTATTAACTGGATAAAAAGAGTAAGCCTTGTATGAGCATTTTGGTGTTTCTCAAGGGGTCCCTGTTAGTACAACAAAAAAATCATCCCTTTCTGCCAGAATCTTAATTTTCAAATTGGTTGAATACCATGTTAGACTAAAAATGATATCTGATTGATTTGAAGTTAAATTTTAGAGCTCATTAAAATGTAGGAAAGCAGAAGATATAAAATTTTATTTCAGAATGAAAACATGTAAATGTTTTAGTTCCTTTTAAACTTGTCTGGTACGCATTACAGTAAGAAAAAAAAGCCCTTGTTGCTGATTCTTTTCAGGTGTTCCATCTGAACAACTTGTTTCTATAAGGGGAGGGTATCTCCACAAGACAGAATCCTTACTTATCTTTTCTGATGTGTCTTTGATCTATCCAGTTTTCCATTCATTCTAAAATCTATCTTGACTCTACTTATGCCCATGACAGCTAAGTGTAAAATCATAGCATGCTTCACCAGAGACACCTACATAATCGTTGTGGAAAAGTTCATATCTGTGCCTTTGTCTGAATTCTATGAACGGGTGGGTGGTCTAGACCATTAAGTTCTCAAAAGGCCCTTGTGCCTTGTCGAATGTATTAAAAAAAAAAAAGAGAGAGAGAGATTGGTTACTTTATTTCCAGCTCATCAAGAATAAAAACACAGATGGCATCGTGAGAATGTAAAATAAGGAGATTAGCATTTCATAGTAGAACTCTGCTTTTTGGTTGCTAACAAGCTAGGATCATTTGTCCTTAAATGAAAACAATCTTTTCAATTTAAGAACACACAACTTGAGGGAGTACCAAGGATTGTCAGGGGGCGATGTTTAACCTGGAATGTTGTCGTTTATGTACTTTTTTGCCTTCTGTGATATATTTTGTGCCTCAAGTTGTAATGGTCTGTGCCTTTGGTAAGAGTTCAAAAATAGTATGAAAAGCCAAGGTTTTGTGTGTGTGTGTGTGCACATACACATGTGTTCCTGTAAACATGTTCTTTGGGTATCCTTGTACCTAAAGAAAGGCTCAGGATATGCTTATTGGATTATAATGTATAAGGAGTTAATTTTAAAAAGTGAAAGACAAATATCACTATTTTTGTGCCACATGATGATGGCCTAACATATGCTCTTGACTTCTATTTTTCCCTAGGCATTCTTTAGTGTTCAGATTCCTACACTTAGCTCCTTTTGATACATCAAACTGGGAATGTGGTTTGATCCCTGAGAAGTTATTCATATTGAATGAATTCTTCCCTAGATATCATCCGGTTTTCCAGTTGGTTTTGTTTAGGCCATGAACAATTTGTTTTTAACCTCATCGGATGGAATTATTTATTATTTATGAAGCTTATTTATTTATTCATGTAAACCATTGTGATTTCTTCTGCTATAAAATAAGCATCTACCTTGGGTTTTATTTTTAAACATTTAAATTTTAATTAATTAGTTTATATTTGTTACATTAAAATACCCAGGTAACCTTCTTTCCCCTTCTTCCCCCTCCATGGAGAAAGCATCATTTGACAAAAAGATATATGGATATATAAAACAATGCTTTTTCTTATTTTTATTTATCGGTTCTTTCTCTGGAGGTGGACATACATAAGTCATTCTTCAAACAATATTTCTATTGCTGTATAAAATTTTCTTGGTTCTGCTTGTATCATTCTTTATAACTTCATGGAGATCTTTTCTTTCCATGTTTTTAAAAAAATTAACGTATATGTCATTTCTTACAATGCAGTAGTATTCTATCACAATCACATGCTGCAACTTGTCTATTCATTCCCTAATTGATAGGCCTCTCTTCAATTTTCCGGTCTTTGCCACTACGTAGAGAGCTGCTATAAATATTTTAGAACATATAGGTTCTTTTCCTTTTTTCCTGATTACTTAGAAAATAAATCTAATAGTAGTATTACTCGGTCAAATGGTATACATAATTTTAAAACTTTTTGGGCATAATTCCAGATCGTTTTCCAGAACAGTTGGATCAGTTCACAGTTCTACCAACAGTGTATTAGTGTCCCTGTTTTTCCACATCCCTTCCAACATTTGTCCTATTATTCCCTGGGTTTTATTAATTCTGAAATTTCATACTAAACCTTGGTTAGCCATTGAAGAACATGCTCTTTCTCTTTTTAAAAAAATATTTTATTTTTTCCCAATTATATGTAAAAACAATTTTTAAAAATGTATTTATTTAATTGAGTAATTTAGAATATTTTTTCATGGTTATTTGTATCATTCCCCTCTCCTTATCCCTCCCCCTCCCGTGGCCAATGAGCAATTCCACTAGGAAAAACAATTTTTAATATTCATTAAAATTATTTTTTTGAGTTTCAAATTCTCTCCCTCTTTCCCCTCCTTCCTGAGATGTAAGAAATCTCATATATGTTTTATATGTACAATCAAGTACAGATTCTCTTAATGTAGACTTGTGTCACAAACTTGTGGTCAAAAATATATTTTAGTAGAATTTAGAATTGGAAGTCACCTTAGAAGGCACTTAGTCTTATCCTCTTATTCTACAAATAAGAAAACTGAGGTACAGAGAAGAGATGTAACTTGCCTTAAGTTACTTTTGAAGCCAAGTCCTTTTTAAAAAAAAATCAAAACAAAACATTATTGATGCATTTCTAATATTATAGTACTATCCAAATATTTTACCGCTACTACTACATATAACCTTCTCTTGAAAAAAATAACAGGCAATCTAGATTGCAAATTGATCATACCTGATAACAAGTACAATATCCCATTCCCACAGTCCACCTCCTCTCCCAAAAGAAGGAAAATGTCTTCTTTTCTTTCTCAGGCCAAGACTGTGAACTCAGGACTTTTGAATCTAAGCCCAATGATATTTCCCATTACACTACAGCTATTTATTTTAAGCCATTAAGAAAATCATTACTAATGTTGGACATGATGATTAGTGTGTGAAAACTCTAGCCTCCAGCTTTGCTGACCCATAATCAACTAACCAGTTGCCAGTTCTTCCTTTTGGGTGATTCTTTGCTTCAGGATTTTCACCTTTAATTGATCCTGATCATTAACTTTCAGCTTAATTAAAGAAATTCTGTTGGTCTTTTGAGCCTCTAAGTTCAGAATCTACCACCTCCTTAGTACTAGTTACTATAGACTAGTGCCCTTATTGTCTTCTGATTTCCTCTTTCCTTTTGCCTACCTGTTGGACCATACTCTAGATCAATGATTCCCAAAGTGGGCGATCCAGAGAGGTGGTGATGGCCACAGGTGCATTTATCTTTCCTATTAATTGCTATTAAAATAAAAAAATTAATTTCCAGAGGGCTAAGTAATATTTTTTTCTGGAAAGGGGGTGGTAGGCCAAAAAAGTTTGGGAACCACTGATCTAGATCCATGTTGGTGAACCTATGGCATGTGTCCCAGAGTATGCCAGAGGGGGTGCTTCCTTCCCCTTCTCTACTTGCCCCTCTCATTTCTCATATGACTCATCACTCTGCCCAGCAGCCCAATAGGAGCACTTCCCTCCCTCCCCAGTCTTGGGTAAGGCAGGGGGCTCACATGAGAGGGTTGTAGTTTGGGCACTTGATCTCTGAAAGGTTTGCCATCATTGCTCTAGACCAGTGATGGGCAAACTACGGCCAGATGCAGCCCCCTGAAATGTACTATCGGGCTGGGCAACATTATTCCTAATCTTATGAATACAATGAGTAGGATACAATACAATGAAACTTCGAAGAAATTGCCTTAGAAACAGACTGACAGATGAGCATTTCCTTTCCTTTGGCCCCCTCTTTAAAAAGTTTGCCCAACACTGCTCTAGACCAATATAGGGGTCTAGGTGGTTCTAAGACCTAATTTGCCAAGGAGAAAGAGAATATACAAATTCATAGAGACCATAATTGAAGGAGGTAAATAAAATAAAAGTTTGAATAAAAAGAAAAGTATCCACATTGAGAGGAACTTAAATTCTAAAATATTCTAACCATTTAAGATTATATCTCTTCAGGAAGGCTGGATGGGGGGGAATAGTCCTCCCCTCATTACTTGATGGAGTTCATTCATAATTCAGTGCTCCTGTTTTATACTTTAAACCTTGAGATTAAATGAGTTTCTGAAGAGCCACCCATATCACTCAATTCAAATAGGGGGAGAGAATAGGAAGAAGTTTTTTTCTCATCTCTGCAAAAATATGAGCAATTCACTCTGAAAAAGAAGTTACCACCCAAAGAATAACAGGTAACCCTGTTGCTTATTCTGCCTCATGCCTTCAAATCTTAATTTAGAAGTCAACTCCTCTTTAAACCCTTTCCTTTGGCTTCCCCCTCCCTCCCTTAGTTATCATGTCCTAATTCTCCTTGGACTGTGCTTATTTACATCTATTCATTGGGACCCCAGTAGAATGGAAGCTCCTTGAGTACAGGGACTTTTTTTTTGTCTTTGTTTCCCCAGGCTATCATCATCCTTAGCACATATTAGGTGTTTAATAAATGCTTGTTGAATTGGATTGACATTTTGATGCCAACTTTTTCCATCCCCTGGCTTATATATATATATTTTTTTTTTCTTTTTTCTTTTATATGTTTTGACTAAGACAAGCCCTAGGACAAATTCCAAAGGAGACAGAGTGTGTCTTTGTGGTGCTTTACTCCTTTTTCTTAAAAAAAATCCTTACCTTCTGTCTTATCATTGATACTAAATATTGGTTCCAAGTCAGAAGGGCTGTAAGGCTTGGCAGTTGGGGTTAAGTGACTTGCCTAGGGTCACACAGCTAGGAAATGTCTGAGGACAGATTTGAACCCAGGATTTCCTGTCTCTAGATCTGAGACTTTATCCACTGTGTTGCCTAGATGCCCCTACTCCTCCTTTCTTCTTCCATCCAGGTGTCCATTATGTTCTTCTTGACTTCCAGCTGCTTAGGAACGGTCACAGTGAAGCCTTGTCTGGGCTTCCCAGTCTTGGGAGTTCATTCTCTTGCTCTAAAATATCCCCGAGTCCTTCCTCTCCTTAGAGCTCATCTTATCAAACTTTGATGTCCTATTCCTTGAAGTTTCTGCCAGATGACTGTCTAACTTGATCAAACAATTTGAGTCATGACATTAATGACAGAGTTTGGTCATTATATTAAACTTTCCATAAAAGATCTACATTTTAGCAAAGACCTTTAATTGTCAAAATGGCAAGTATTACTGATAATTTTCTTATCTTTAAAATGGGGATAATACTGTTTTGCCTCCCTCACAGGTTGGTTGTGGGTGACCAGTGATAACATCTGAAAAGTGCTTTATAAAAGGTAAACAACTAATAATAATGAGAAGGAGGAGAAAGATGCTAATCATAATAATAATAAGACTTTGGACATGTTTGCAGACAGATTTTGTTCCTAGGGAAACCTTTTAGAACTTGTCAGTTAAGTCAAGATAGGTAGGCATCAATAGACAAACAAGAATGACCTTGATTGGTTACTGTGTAGCTAGTTGGCCTTTTTAACTTTTGTACTTAGTAAGTATTGAATGGGAAAGTGCTATTAGATAATGTGGTCCCTCCCTCCCTTTTTCCTTTCCTCCTTTCCTTCCTTCCTTCCTTCCTTCCTCCCTCCCTTCCTTCCTTCCTTCCTTCCTTCCTTCCTTCCTTCCGAGGCTTTTTAAAAAAGATTTTTAAATTTTATTATTATTTTTTTACCTGTCAACTTATTTTATTTTTTTAGAAAAAAATTTTTTCCATGGTTACATGATTCATGTTTTTACTCCCCCCCATAGCCAATGTGCATTTCCACTGGGTTCTTCATGTGTCCTCTATCAAGACCTATTTCCATATTATTGATAGTTGTACTAGGGTGGTTGTTTAGAGTTTACATCCCAAATCATGTCCGCATCAACCCATGTATTCAAGGGTTTGTTTTTCTTCTGTGTTTCCACTCCTGTAGTTCTTTCTCTGAATATGGGTAGCGTCTTTTCCATAAATCCCTCAGAGTTGTCCTGGGTCATTGCATTGCTGCTAGTACAGAAGTCCATTACATTCCATGTTTTTTTTTTAAACCCTTACCTTCATTCTTGGAGTCAATACTGTGTATTGGCTCCAAGGCAGAACACTGGTAAATTTAGGCAATGGGGATTAAGTGACTTGCTCAGGGTCACACAGCGAGGAAGTGTCTGAGGCCAGATTTGAATCCAGGACCTCCTGTCTCTAGGTCTGGCTCTCAATCCACTGAACTATCCACCTGTCCCCCAGGTCATAATATCTTAACTTTGTTTAAGAATTTTTTTTCTCTTTTCAAAGGACAATGCTATTAGCAATTTGTTAGAATCAGAAAAGCAACATGGTTTAGTTTTTTGATGTTAAATTCAGTTAGAAATGGGGGCCACTAATTGGGTAGAATAAGAATTCCTGTGGGTTGCATTTCCATGGCTTAAATTTTTTGTTATTTCCTTTAGTCAGTATCTGACTCCATGGAACATAGCTATCAATAGAGTTTTCTTGGCAAGGATATTGGAGTGTTGCCATTTCTTTCTCTTGTGGATCCAGTGTATTCTTTTGTCAGGCAATCAGAAGTGAAGTGACTTGTCCAGGGTAACAGAATGAGGCAGTGTCTGAGGCTAAATTTGAATTCAAACTTATTTACTCCAAGTCTAGCACTTTATCTACTGAGCCACCCTGCTTAGTTTGTATCTAGTTTGCTTAGTTTGAACTCGGATCTTCTTGATTCCACCTAGCACTTGGCCTAGTACTTTTATGTACTGTGCCACCTAGCTGCCCCTTATCCTTTAATGGGAAACAAGTGCTCCAAGCTTTATTTTAAAGCTCGTTGTTCTTTCTACCAAATGCCAGTTACACAAAGGCTCTCACACACAGTGAATAGTGAATAAACTCATTTATCCACGTTAATAGCAAACAGAAATCAGAGAAGTTAAATGGATTATTATATACTAGACAATATACTATATTATATACTAGACAATATACTATATTATATACTAGACAATATTATATACTAGACAATATACTAGACAGAATGAATAAGTTCTTCTAGGAAGGAGATAGCTCAAATGAGCATTCCTGGTCTTATCCAAGAGGGAATTCCCCATTATTTCTAGTGTGGCAAGCTAAGAATAGGGACATGCTTGAGTCAATGGATCATCTACATCTTGTCTTCTTTTTAGAATCAATCTTTGCCGTTAGAGACCTTTCTTTGAAGTGAGCCAGGAATTGTGTGGCCTCTCAAAGATGGGAGCCAAAAGAAAAATGCCTTGTCTCCCAAGCTCGTGACAATTTCGCCCCTAAAACTAAGCATAGACAATTTTTTTGTTATTCAGTTGTTTCTAATGTGTCTGATTCTTCATGACCATATTTGCTTTTTTTTTGGCAAAGATACTAGAATGGTTTGCTATTTTCCTCTCCAGCTCATTTTATAGATGAGGAAACTGAGGCAAACTGAGTTAAGTGACTTGCCCAGAGTCACACAACTAGTAAGTATCTGAGGCCAGATTTCAACTCAGGATGATGAGCCTGATTACAAGCCTGGTCCCCCATCCTCTGTCATCAGATGCTTGAATGAACCATTGTATTATTATTTTCTATATCAGTGAGAAGACTGAAGCAAATACCAAGTCTGATCCCTGGGTTACAATAGCTTGAGGCATAGCAGTACAAGAAATTTTATAAAAATCATGGTTCACAGACAGGTGATTGATAATCAGCAAAAGAAGGATAAGTTTAGTAGAAGAGAAGATCACTGTAGGTTGGAGTAGCATGGGATTCTTTCCAGGAAGATAGAGAACTTAAAGTGGGTCTTGAAGAATACATATTAAATTTGAGATGATTTGGGAAAAGAATATGTCCATTCAGGGATAGGGACGGAGATCGGTAATGAATGAGGCAATCAATTCCACATTGTATGAGGGAAATGCAAAAGGCAGTGAAGAAGAGCAGGAGGGCCAATCCTTGAAAAATGTTCCTTTTGCTTTCTCCTTAAGTAGCCTGGCTTGCATTCTCCTTCCCTCAACACAGAGGTCCTTTGCAATGGGAATGGAGATCTTATATTTTCTATTTAAGAATAATTAAGGGGCCCCTTCCTAGCATTTTCCTTAGGCACTCCAGATTTCCAGGTGCATCTTAAGTAACTTTGTTTCAGTAAGATAAATTTTACTATATCAATTTCTGCCCTCCTGTAGTGGGCACAACTTGGGTATATATAGTTCCTGAGGTAGGCATTTGCCATATGGACACCTTGATGTTGGGTTATATAAACTGAATTGTTGCAGTTAGGACTGTACTTGAACTTGGTGACTTTGTTAATATAGTGGATTTGAGACCCATTTAATACAAAGAACATAGGCTTTCTTTCATTTGGAAGTATATGGGAAGAAAAAACATAAGAATTTTTGGATACAAAAGAGCCCTTATAAAATGGCATTTTGATGAGCTAAGTGTAAATGAATTAGAAACATACGGATTCCATTTCCCCAGGGTTTAAAAATTAAGGAGAGAAAGTGCTTGGCCCAAGGTCTACTGGGATTTGCCAAGAGGTTTGAAAAATAGTTTGAAATGTTATGATGAACTCAGAGTGCCACCAGGTTCTCTCATCCTTGGTGCTTCCATGAAGACAAACAGCCGGTGGCTGTTGCCTCAGGAGACTGAGAAGAATCATTTCTTTTCCATGGAGATCTCAGATTTTGAATCACATTTCTTAGAGACTCAAGTGAAGCTACTTCACACAGACACTTAAAAAGGCATCTTTTTGAGATATAATCTGGTTTCAGAGGATAAGGTTCTAGACATGGAATCAAGAGAGCTTGAGTTGAAATTTTCTCCCAGGGGTAAAATAGCTGTGCATCTTTGGACTAGTCATTTTACTTCTTTAAACTTCAGTTTCATCATCTGTAAAATGGGGATAATAATAGCATCTATATCACAGAGTTATACTAAGGATTAGGTGAAATGATAGATGTGAAACATTTTGAAAATCCTTTAAGAACTATATAAATGTCAGCTATGATGATGATGATAATAATGACAGTAATGTTCCCTTACCAAACAGTCCCAGATTTAATACAGAGATGATGACACTTTCATGGAAATTGATAATCTTAGCCAATAATTGATGCATAAGATAACTGATTTGTTTGTTATTGAATGATGTGAAAACCCTCTGTTAGTCATCCCAGTGAACCCCCCTGGGATGAGATGCTCCTCAAAATACCTGGCACTATCCCCTACTTTTCTCCTAGAGAAAGTGACTAACAATTACCTTGAACAGCAGTATTAACCTCAAAATAGAAAATTTCATATTGACTTACAAAACCATCTATGTTGTACTGTATTTTTATTTATTTTGTTAAACGGTTCTCAATTATATTTTCATTTTTTGGGGAATTTTTGGGTTCTGATAGCCAGAGCCTAGAGTTTGACACTTTTGGAGACTACATTTTACCAAAACCTTACCCCAGGACCATTCTCTCTCACCCCACATCCTACCCCAGTCAATAGGTTAGGGCAGTGATGGTGAACTTTTTAGAGACTGAATGCCCAAATTGCAATCCTCACACTGCATGGGAGCCCCTGACCTTACCCCAGACAAGGGAGGGAGAAAGTGTTCCCACTGGGCTGCTGGGTAGAGGGGAGGGCAATGGGAGAAATATCCTCAAACGTGTATGGAGAGGGGAGGGGGAGCAGCCCCCTTTGGCATGTGTGCCATAGGCTCACCAATATGGGGTCAGGACATATGCAAGCAGGATAACTTGACTGAGAAAGCCATTCATGTAGACAGATTGATTATTTAATCACCAAATAAAACAAATGCTCCCAAGATTTGGGTCCACCATTTCTGAATTACAATGATTTGTCATCTGACCTTCATTAAACATCAAAAGAACTGAGAAACAGTATAGAACACAGACCCATGAAATAAAGGAATGTTTGTTTAGGGAGACATTTCTGTGCCATTAGTGTCTCTAGAAATTTAGAATGATCCTATTCTTCCTGACTTTGAAGTATCTTTTCTGGAGTTTTCCTTTTAAAATATTTTATCTTAGTCTGGTGGCCAAAAGTTTGGTCCTGGATTTCCAAGAAAAGTTTTACAAAGTGGCTCCTTTCCAGCCCACTACCCCTAGTAATGCCCTCTCCACCTTCACAATACAGTAAAGGCATTTTTAGATAATAAGTTTTTTTTTTCTGATTGGTCCCTCACCTCCTTGGGATTTGTCTTAAACTTTTTTCCCTTGGAAGGAGTCTATATTTAAAAAATGGAAAACTTGGAACTTGGAGAAGACTGCAGACACTTCAAAGGTTAGTATGTAGATCACAGGTCTGGTTGCTAGGAGATGTGGTTTCTAATACTGGCTCAGTACCTCCATTTCTTTTTCTCATATAAAATAGGATAAATGATGCCCCACCCATTCTTCTGCTTATCTCTGAAGAATGTGGTGACTAACTGACATGTACTCCTATTTGCAATATATTCTATTTTTCTAAATCCTTAAAAGAGAGAGAGAGAGTAAGAGGTTGAGAAACTGAGCAATAAAGAACTTAATAACATAATTAGCGGGGGATTAGGATTTGGGACTATTGAAAACTGTAAACAGGAGCAGGAAACCAAAAGGGCAGCTTAGTTAATATAGGTCTTTTAAGGTGTTTTTGGAAGAGGAATATGTTGTGGTGATGGGAGGTGGGGCTGTGGAGTGAGTCTGTGGAAGGATATTGAATCCAGGAGCAGTAAAACATGGAAATTTGGAGTGGAAAAATAGGATTTTTGCACATCTAGGATTAGTCACATAGCAAGAATGAAAGATAATAGACAGAATGCTTCAGGGCTCCACTGGTACTAATGAGACAGCAAGATGGATCACTAGATAGAGTACTGGACTTGGAATCAGAAAAACCCAATTTCAAAACCAGAATTTACTTCTTGCAAAACCCCTAGACAAGTTATTTAACCTCTATATATCTCAGTGTCCTCAATGGTGTGTTGGTAATGACCCAATCTCACAGGGTTGTTGTGAGGATTAAATGGGATAATATTTGTAAAGTATCTGGCACCTAGTAGGTGTTTGTTACTTTCCGTTTTAGAAGGCTTAGGCTCTGGCAGTTCATTGAACAAAGTTGGCTATCCAAGGAAATTTACTTATGTCTTAAACCTTATCAGTACTAAGATGATTGGCCATTTCAAAGTGGATCTGGTCCATTTTTTCTATCATCTGTCTTTTGAAATTCAATCCATGCTTTAGTCCCAATTTAAAATGTTACTTTTTTATGAAGCCTTTCCTGAATCACCACTTTCTTCTGAGAATAATCTTACCTTCTTCTGATCTCTCATAATGTTCTTTACTCCTGTTCTGCAAAATACTTATTTTATATTTACTAAACAGCATTGTACATACCTATGGGTGTGTATTGTATCTCAGGATTTTAAGTTTCATGAGAATTGGGACCATGTACCTATGCTAGGATTTGACATAATCTTTTGCAAATAGTAGACATAGTAATGCTTGTCAAGTGAATAAATGACTGGAATATTAGACAGTTATCAATTGCAAGTTTTATGGAAAGGTCCCATTGGCCTTGGGAATACAAGCAAAGCAGTGATTTATGTATCTTTTAAAATCCTCCCTCCTTCCCTCCCTCCTTCCTTCCTCCCTTCCTTCCTTTCTTTCTCTCACCATCATTTGTTTCTTCCTTCCTTC
>NC_058131.1:150548173-150588116 GCF_016433145.1 Gracilinanus agilis
CGGCCAGCAACAAGAAGTTGAGGACCTACCTCCCAGACTTCCAGTTTACGCCCTTCAAACAAGGTAAGGGCCTACTCTACCTTGGGAAAGCTAATTTCCCGACACTCCAGTGGGGCTCCCAGATCCATGTTCATCCAGAAAGGGCTGCTTCTGGAAGGATAGAGTATCCCACCTAGAAGTCGTGGCATCATAGATTTAGGGCCAGAAGGGAACTGTAAGGTTTTTTCCAGAAGCAGCAGCTGAGGCCCAGCAAGGGTAAATGTGTAATCAAAGATCATACAGAAGTAAATGGCAGAATTTACAAGATTTGAGTTCATGCCTCTGATTCCAAACCCAATGTTGTACATTGCCTGGTATGATAGTGCAGTGTAAGACATCACCATTAGGAAGCTTAAATTCTTTGGTCCATCCTGAATAATACAACCTTGAAGGTAGGTGGGGATGGTTTCAAAGGTCAGGGAAGATAGCATGTGAGCCATGTGTGATGTAGAAGGACATTTCAAGGTGTCTGAAAAAGCTAACAGCTTGTGTCTTTGGGGGTATTACTTGAAAAGCCTTTAAAATGTCGTAACCCCCTACACATGGTCTCTTTCCCTCTCACACCATTCAGGTTTCCACATCAAAAATGGGGAATGGTATGGGAAGGGAACTAAAGTCCTGAGATAAGTGGTGGGTATTGTTGTGGGGCAAGGGAGCAGGCCTATCGGCAGAAACAGAACAGGAATCCAGAAGTCCTAGCTCCCAACTTTTTCTTCCCTCCCTCCCTCCCTTCCTCCCTTCCTCCCTTCCTCCCTTCCTCCCTTCCTCCCTCCCTTCCTCCCTTCCTTCCTTCCTCCCTTCCTTCCTTTCTTCCTTCCTTCCTTCCTCTCACCATCATTTGTTTCTTCATTTGTTCCTTCCTTCCTCCCTGAGAGGTAGGTGCTATATTGTTTAATCATGTCCTATTCCTCATGACCCCATGTGAGGTTTTCTTGGCAAAGGTGCTGGCAAAGTATGCCATTTCCTTTCTCAGCTTATTTTACAAATGAGGAACTAAAGCACACAGTGAAGTGACTTGCCTAGAGTCACACAACTAGGAAGTTTCTGAGGCTAGATTTGAACTCATGAAGATGAACCTTCCTGATTCTAAGTCCAATGTTCTATCCATCACTTAGCTGCCCAGGTGCTTTTGCAGTGCTTTTTTATACGTGAATGCTACAGTGAGATTTTGGAATGAAGGTCTGGGGAGTAGTAGAGGAAGTATGGAGTGCAGCTTGGAGAGAATAGGACTGCAGAGGTGATTGCATAGCACAGTTTATTTGGTGCTGCAAGGCTCCACCTACCTAAAAAAAATCTTCTTGTTCATGAATCATATTTGCTGCAGGACATTTTTTTCCCACTTAGTCCTCAATTTTCTTGGTGGAATGATAAGAGTGGAGATCAGTTCCCAAACAGGGAGGAAGTTAAATGATTTTCAAGTTACTTGAGAAGCAAGAGAATGTTCTAAGCATCTTTAAAAACCATTTTTTGAATTGTCACCTCAGGAAGCTTAGAGAGCCACCCTCAAGGGGAAGGTAAATTCTGATGGATTGGGCCCAGAGTGGGGGTCTTTGAGGTAAGACTTGGACTTTATATGAGGCCAGATCAGACTAGAAATCTGAAAAATAATAATATAAAATCAAAATTTAGATTAAAAAAAAGTTCATCAAGGTGAAATATAGCCTTAGCTAAAAGAATTGGATCTTACTTGGATGTGGTATTATATTTTGAGGGTCATTTAATCACAATTTTCTCATATTTTAATTGTTCAGTGGTTCCTTTGGCTCACTGCTGTGGATATTCACATCATAAATATAAATCTGGAGCAGGTCCTAGTGGCTATCTAGACCAATACCCTCATTTTGGATATGAGGAGTCTGAGGTTCAGAGAGTGATTTCCCCCCTATGGCCACCACACAGAAAGTAGATGTCAGAGATGGGATTTGAACCATCAGATAATGGTGTAGCACAGAGATTAGCCAGACACAGCTGAAATCATGTGGATGAATTTTAACAAAGGCAGAAGTTTGTAGGGCAAATAGGAAGAATTAACAGTGGCAATAGGCCAGGCAAAGGAACTGTAGCTCATGCAACAATCCTTAGGAGTATAGAATAAGCAAATCAACCAGTCAGGTATTTATTAAGCACTTTTTTTTTGCTAAGAAAGAAGGCTCTCACAGTTTAGTTGGGGGAGGATTAGATGTTTGGTTGGGAGATAGCAATACAAGACCTCAAGAAGTGGCATTTTAGGGATGGAAGGGACCCTGCAGTCTTTCCATGTCCACTCTCCAAGTTTACAGATGAGGAAAAGAAGGACTAACAAGGATGCCAGTCAGTCAGTAAACATTTATTAAGCACCTACTCTACTCGTAGTGATGGGCTAATCTCAGAGAAAGGTAAGAGACAATTCCTGCTCTCAAGGAGATCACAGTCTAATTGAGGAAGCAACATGTAAACAACTATATTCAAATACACTCTGTACCAGATAAATTGGAGATAATCACCAGATTTTAAAGCACTAGAATTAAGTGGGATGGGGGAAGGTTTCCTGGAGAAAGTGCAATTTTAGTTGCTGAAATTCCTCGGTGAAGGTCACATAGGCAAAGAGGGGCAGAGCGAGAACTAGGTAGTATATGATTAAGCCCCAAAGTGGTAGGGATACTAGACACAGAGGAGGGAGTGGCCATTTCATTACAAATTGGCTGGCAGGGAAAGCCCATGATATTTTCCTTCCCAGGCACAGAAATATGAGGATAACAGCATTGCCAGATGGGAATACACCTACCATTTCATCATTTTCTGGCTCAAGCCTACATTTCTAGCTTATTTTGCATTATTCATTATCACACATTCTATGTTTCAGACAAATTGCCCTCTTACTGGTTTTTTTTTTCTATTCCCCACCCTCCAAGATTACATATAGATACAATTTAATTAATCCTTTATTGACATTTTGCCATCCATGTTCTCTTCCTCTCCCTCATTCCTTAATCTTCCCTGAGAAGGTAGGGTTTATCATTTAGGCTGTACATGTGTTGTCATACAACACCCATTTCCATGTTTGTCATTTGTGAAAGAAGACACATATCACTTTCACTACAGAAAAATTCATGGAGGAAATAAAATGAAGAATAGAGGGATGCAATCTGCATTTGGTCTCCATTGGGTCCTTCTGTGGTGGTGGTTAACTTTTTTAGTCATGAGTCCCTTGGACCTGTCTTGGATTCTTGCATCGTTGGTAATAGTTAAGTCATTCACAGTCAATCATCATATATTATTATTGTTACTGTGTACAATGTTCTCCTTTATATAAATTTTTCCAAGTTTTTTTTTTGTGATTGTCATTTCTTATAGTTCAATAGTATTCCATTACAGTCATATACCACAACGTGTTCAGCCATTCCCCAATTGATGGACGTCTCTTAAGTTTCCAATTCATTGTGACCACAAAAACAGCTGCTATAGTATTTTTGTACAAGTAGGCCCTTAACCCTTATCTTTGATCTCTTTGGGATAAATTTGAAATAATGATATTTATTGCTGGTTTTGCCCTCTTAATGTTTCCTGAACTTCCTATTCCATTTCCTACCATTATGACTTTGCAAAGGCTGTTCCCCATGTCTGGAACACACTCACTTCTTCCATGTGCTTACATCCTTAGCTTCCTTTAAGACTCAGCACTTCATCTCTTATAGAAGTCTTCCCTGACTCCCTTTTGTTGTCACTCCTCAAATTACCACATATAATATAAACTTATTTGTTTAAATGTAAGCTTCATTTTTATTCTCTTTAAATACTCAGTACCTAGCACAGTGCTTGAAAGATAGCAGACACTTAGTAAATGCTTTTTTTGTTGTTATTAAACAGGTTACCCTAAAGATATAATAGAGTGGGACCCCTATGGCACATGTGCCAGAGGGGGCTGCTCCCCTCTCCCTCTCCACTATGCCTGAGGACATTTTTCACTTCACCCTCTCCTCTACCCAGTAGCCCAGTGGGAGGACTTACTCCCTCTTCTTGTCTGGGGTAAAGGGGCAGCCCACATGTGGTGTGAAGGTGCAGTTTGGGCACTCAGTCTCTAAAAGATTTGCCGTCACTGCCCTAGAGGAAGGTTAAGTAGTCAAAATAGGTAATTACCTTTTCTTACTCTGTTTCTTCTTCTGTATAAATGGAGACAATCCTAGCACCTACCTTATTGAGTTGTTGTGGGAATAAAATGAATGATATTTCTAAAATACTTTGCAAACCTTAAGCTATAATTGTTATTTTTAAAATTTATATTTAATTTTTATTAGCTTCTTAGTGGCATTTGTGGGAGACTGGGGCTTTATAGTGTTGTTGTTACTGAGGTTCATTGACTAACCTTGCATGAAGTTTGCTAGAACTTATTTTACTTGGGAGACTCTACTGGATCTGGAGCTTTCCTGGAGTGTGGGGGCTGGTGTACCCCTAGGCTTCTTCAATACCATTTGTGTCCAATCTCCAGAACTTTTGTTACTCCTTAGAAAGAGAGACTAGATGCTTGGGATGCTTTTGTCATACCTTGCAAGATTAAGGGCCAGAACTCCTTAGTCTTCAATCTGCATTTGAATTCCATCAGTTTCTTCTATGGTGGTAGACAGTCTTTTTAGTCATGAGTCCCTTGCACTTGTCTTGGGTCCTTGCATTGTTGATAATTGCTGTCATTCACAGTTGATCTTCATATATGATTGTTGTTACTGGGTACAACATTCTTTTAGTTCTGCTCATAGCCCCAGAAGCTCCCTAGTCTTCCTCAAAGATCATCCAGTTGTGCCTGGAGCTTGTGTTCATACTTGAATCTTGAGTGTATACTATGTGCAGGGTACAGAGCCTGGTGTATAAGACACTCTTCCATGACAGCGATGCATGGTGGGAGTTCTCATTCTAACCTCTTTAGAACAAACAGGTCCTCTGGTAGGTTTGATTGTGCTTTGTTCCTTGAAACTTTGCCAAGTTG
The DNA here is from genome assembly GCF_016433145.1 of Gracilinanus agilis. Lineage (NCBI taxonomy): Eukaryota > Metazoa > Chordata > Mammalia > Didelphimorphia > Didelphidae > Gracilinanus > Gracilinanus agilis. The sequence continues at coordinate 150,553,170 of NC_058131.1, forward strand.
GCCTCAGAATAGATTGTCAGCTCCAGAATAAGTTTCATTTACCAACATATTGAAATAATTAGAAATAGGGGACCTTTTTCTGCTCTTTGAACAAAAAAAAAGTGGAGACAAAGACAATGAGGTAACTTTACCCAGAGCTGAGCCACCAGAGGATATCTTTATAACCCTTAAGAACATATGTAGTGGTTTAGTTATTGTCATGTGAAAACTGAAATAGTAACATTTGTCTTTTTATAGTGACCTCATAGGTTGGAATTGTCACAAACTGAGTGCTGGGTATCTGAAAGGCATAATTTTTCTGCCTTTAGATGTGAAATTTTGGTTTTCCTTCCTCTTTCCTGCTAGAGAATTTGTAAAACCATACATTAAGGAAAGATTTTTTTTAGACAGTGCTTTAGAAAGACAATTACAGTACTTTAAATGTATTTAGGTTTTCTTTGGACAGTCCAGTAGGGAAAATGTGGTTTAAAAGCACTTAGTTAACTACTTGTGGTCCCAGAGGGGGAAAATGAGGCAACAGAAGAACATTTCTTACTATATAAATTGCTTTCTCTTTTTTGAAATGTTAAATATTTCTAAAAGAAATCTTGATTATTTATACAATGTTTATACACTATTCAGTCTTATTGCCCGGATAATTTCAGCCCTTTTTGCTAAAGATCCTTGGAGAAAGGCTTCCCTTTTTCTTTCCTGTGTTCTCTCAAATGATTTTTCTATCAAAAGGCTGTGATTTGGTTGGCTGATCAGAAATTATGAATTCTAAACAGGTCTCAACAATGGTAATTTTCACCAAGTGTCTCTAAATCTCACAGCTCTTACATACAGTCCAACATCATTTATTGCTATTATCTCATAATTACCACTATTATTTTAGCATTTAAGTTGTGGCTACCAGATGCCTGAATTCAGGAGAGAGTCCGTGATTTCATCCTTCTCTCACTAGCTGAAGCTTTTCAACAGAAATATCTGGGTTTGCAGAATAGCTCAGTCTATCCCATTACAGATGTTTGGGTAGATTCACTTCACAAAACACTCTCTCTTAGCTGTCTTTCCAGGGATGTATGAGTGTTTTGAAGGTGGAAAGGGAACTTTACTTATTGGGTGTTTGTCCTTTCCTCCTACCTGTATTCCATGCCCTACGGCTCATGCCCTTTTCTTAACCTCCCATTGACAATCCAAGGTGTGCTGTGCTTGAAAGATGTGGTTAAAGTGGAGAATGTCCAGAAGAGGGCAGCCAATACTGTGAAGAGCCTTGGGCTCATGCCCTGTGAGGGTTAAAGGAACTGGGGATGTTTTACCTGGAGAAGATGCACATGCTCCTTTTATTTATTTATTTATTTTAGTTTTTGAAGAGGATTAGACTTTCTCTGCTTGACCCCCAAGGACAAAACTGAGAGCAATGATTGGAAGTAGTAAAGAGGAAAATCTAGGCATAATACGAGAAAAAACTTCCTAAAAGTTGAGTGATCCCAAAATGAAATGGACTGACAAACTAGAACCAGTAGAGCTTTCCCCTCACTTGAGGTTCACAGCATAACAGATTTAGAGCTGAAAGGGATCTTAGAGTCTAACTTTACCATTTTTTAGATGAGGTAACTGAGACACAGAGAAATTAAATGATTTTTTTATTTCCTATAGCAGGCTGCATGTTGACTTGGAAAAGCACACATGTTTTTAGATTTTTCTTTTTTTTAAAAAATTACTTGAAGGCTCATCTGTTTGATACCTCTGGCTTACTTCACTTTGCTTCAGTTTATATAAGTCATCTTATATGTCTTTATATTTTTCTAATTCATCATTTCTTAGAGGACAGTGACAGTGTTCCATTATATTCATGTATCACAGTTCTATCAGTCATTCTCCAATCAGTAGGCATTTACATTTTTTTCTAGTTCTTTGCCACTATAAAAAGTTCTGCTATAAAAGTCTGGGTTTATGTAGAACTCCCCTCCCCTTTTTTGACCTCCTAAGAGAATGTATCTAGCAATGAGATCTTTGGATGGAATGGTATGGACATTTCAGTCACTTGCTTAGCATGGTTCCACATTATTTTCCAGACAACCTCACCTATAGGTTTCTGGATTTTTTTCTATCTCTCTTTCCACAATTCTCCCAATTCCTCCTTGTTGACTGTCACCATTGTCATCTTTATTAATTTGTTGAGCGTGAGGTGAAACTGAAGAATTATTTTGGTTTGCATTTTTCCTATCATTAGTGATTTGGAGCATTCTTTCCTATGGTGGTTAAAAGTTTTCAATTCTTCTTTTAAGAACTGTTTGTTCATATCCTTTGATCACTTAAGTATTAGGGAATGCCTTTCAGTTTTAAATATTTCTCTGCTGGTTGCTCATATTTTTTGAATATCATACCCTTATAAGAGAGAAAGATTTGATACAAAGATTTTCCCCCCTAAATGACCAGAGTCCAAACTAACTGAGCTTTGGTGATTCCAAAAATATTAGCTTGGCATGCTATGAAAGTAAACATTATAAGTCAACTTTATTAAAGCTTATATAGGTGAAGTCAGAGGCTCTTGAAGTCAACACCACAGTTTTATGTAAAGAAGGATTAGAATATGGCTGAGTTTACTGGAGAAATTGGGTGTGTGTTTATTAGCAGGGCCTTAGTATCTAGTAAGTGCCTAAAGTATGCTAGGTTTTTTTTTTTTCATAAAATAAAGTGAGTCCAGCTTTTGGTTGAATTGCATCATTCATCAATTGCATCAGTTTTCAGGGACTGGTCAAGTGACTTCACTTAGATCATTGTTATATTTAACATTTTAGCCTGATGACTAAATCAGTTTAGACAAACTATGTGATAGAATTTTTTTCTTTTCTTCATCTCAATTTTTCACATGCCATCAGCATGGGTGAGGTCATTTCATCATTGGTGAATACGAGGTATTTTATTTGACTCACTATATCTCTGACCTAGCTTTGTTACTAATTAACAGTATGATTTAACCTGATAGCATCAATTGTCCTTTTAAAAATAATGTGTGTAAGTTCTTATCATAGTACACAGGACCATAACTAGAGCAGGGTTACTTGGGGCTTTGTCCCAGGATACCAAAATTTAGAGAACATTTGCAATCCTTGAGCAACACAGAAAAAAATTTAGATTAATACCTAGATAGATAGATGTGCAGAGGGTCTGGAAACTGGGACTTTGTTGGTGGAGGGAACTCCAGGTGAAGTAATGGCATCTCTGAATTCAGACCAGTACCTGCTGTTGAACTTGTTGCCTCCTCCTCCAATTGAATTGTGGGTACGCTTTATGCAGCTTACCATGGTAACAAACTTGATATTTATAGCTATGTTAGAACATATTAGAGATTAACATGTTTGATTAGCTGTGTGACTCTGGGCAAATCCCTTAACCCTTGTCTGCATCAGTTTCCTCAACTTTAAAATGGGGATAATAATAACACCTACCTCCCAGGGTTGTGAGAATCAAATGAGATAATATAAACCCCTTAGCACAGTGCCTGGAACATAGTAGATGCTTAACAAATGTACATATGTGTTTTTTAAAATAACTGGTGAATGAATAACAAGCTACTTATTAAAGACCTACCAAATGCCAGGCTCTGTGGATACAAAGCAAAAATAAGATCAAGAGTTTACATTTTAGTAGGGAGAGGCAAAAAAAACAGGGAAGTGGTCACCCCAAAAGGGAGTTTTGGGTCTGGGAAGTTACAGGTTTGTGTGTTTAGCTATAGGGTAGTTGGTTGTCATGCCCTTTCCAGTAGCAATAGTAGCTTTGATTGGATGACTCTTAGAGCCAGAGATGAAAAGTGACTTTGGGAGTTCCAGTAGGCAGGATGCAGCAGAGTCTTCAGCAAGCTCTTTGGATAGTCCAGCTTCCTTGGTGCTGCTTGATATAGCTGGTTTGGTAAATTTGTCCTCATTCACTATAAAGACAACTCACTTTTAGGCTGGAGTTCCAAAGCTAAGATCAGCTCCCCAAGGGAAAAAGACAGGATGCTGATCTCTGAGATTAAGACTGAAGGGTGCTCTTCCAAGGGAGAAGGAGAAAGTGAGCAACAGGGCTAATAGGAAGATGACCAGGCAGGTCTGGGGCAGGGGTGAGTGAGTGGGATGTGAAGCTTGGTCTGGGATCAACTAGATCTGTGTTGGCATACCTATGGCATGCATGCCGGAGAGGCTGCTCCCCTAATCTCCTCTACCATGCCTGAAGACATTTTTCACATCATTCATCTGCTCCTCTGCCCAAAGCTGTTCCTTCTATTTTTTTATTCTAACTAAAACTGATATTACTTGGATAATATATCATACTTGGATAATATGTATACTTTATAATAATAGCATTTATGTAGCACTTTAAGATTTTCAAAATCCTTTACAAATATGATCTCATTTGTTCCTCACAACTTTGGATGATAGTTGCTTTTATTATCCCTATTCTACTGATGAGGAAACTACTGATGAGACATATAGAAGTTAAGTGACTTATCCAGAGTCACTTAGCTAGTAGGTTTCTGGGGTAGGATTTTAACTCTGGACTTCCTGATTCCATGTTCAGGGCTCTCTCTGCCATGCCACCCAAGCTCAAATATGTGCTATTTGTTTTTTCAAAATGATTGTAAGCAACTCGAGGGCAGAGGCTATTTCTGGTCTCTTTTTATTTCCCCAGTGCTTAATACAGTGGGAACTTAGTGGTTATTGATTAATTCCACAAGAATTCAGGTTTGTAGTCTATAATAAACAAAAAGTCCATGCATAGAAATTCTCTTTAAAAAACAAACAACTTTTACTGGTTCAGACTCTTTTTTCAAAAGTGTCTCAGCCTCTCTTTCCACAACACCTCAACCCTTCTTCTGAAAAAATAGCATAAATATTTTAGCAAATGATATCATTGTCATTGAGTCATTTTTCAATTGTGTGACTCTTTGTGTCCCCAGTTGGGGTTTTCTTGGCAAAGATACTGGAGTAGTTTACCATACCTCCCTCCAGCTCGTTTTACAGAAGAAAGAAACAGAGACACATGGAATTAAATGACTTGCTCAGGGTCACACAGCAAGTAAAGGCCAGATTTGCAGGAAGATGAGTCTTTCTGACTTGAGACCTGGCTCTCTATCCATTGTACAACATAGCTGCCAAATGCTATCATTAGTTCATGGTAAAATATACCTTTGAAAGATAAAAAGGTTAAGGGAAAACACAGGGAATAGGAGAAGAAGATACAGGTCCCTTCACTTCTGATCTCATTTTCTCATCTGCAAAATGAAGGGGTTTTGGACTAGGGCAACTTCCAACTCAATGGTTATTGTTTGCCGGACCGTACATTGTTGGCAGAGTGGGGAAAAAAAAAGGCCTCATCCCATGGGAGCCCAGCCGAAGCAGCTTTCATAAATCTAAGATTCCTTCTTCCCCCTTCCTTATTTCCTACAGTGCTTTGGCACAGGAGCATGCCCTTGTTTTCATAGCTGTGTGTATGAATCCCCAATTAAAAAAACGGATATAAATCAATTCTTAATCAAGGCAATTGGAAAATGATTACACATAGTCTGGAAACATTTCTCAGAGTTTTAGATTAATTATGTCTTAGTACTTGGATGCACTTCAGCAGGTAGAAGAGTTTTCTTCGTTCTCAAGTTAGTTCTGCTTAATTTGTTACACATGATACCCCTGAAGTATAACTTGTAGTGGATCTGATGTGATGTGGTAACTATGACTCAAGTCCCAATTGTTTGTTAAAAAATTATTGATGGGGGATGGGGGAATATTTGAGTCTGGAAAAATACACCATGCATCTCAACTTTGGTTGAAAGGACTTTTTTTTTTTTGCATTTTCATGCAGCCCAATATAAAACTTGCTTAATTCTGACTTTTTCCTCCCATTATTTAATGCCTCTTCCTACTCTAAGTCAATGATTTTTATCCCTTTCCCTCCTCATCCTTTTAGCCCCTACTACCTTCTAACCTCTCTACTAGTAAGTACTTTGTTCAGTTGTGTCTCACTCTGTGACTCCATTTGGATTTTCTTGGCAAAGACACTGGAGTGGTTTGTTATTTCCTTCTCTAGCTCGTTTTACAAATGAGGAAACTGAGGCAAAAGGGTTAAATGACTTTCCCAGAGTCACCCAGCTAGTAAGTTCTTGAGGCCATATTTGAACTCAGGAAGATGAGTCTTCCTCACTTCAGGACAGAGCTCTGTGCAACCTTGCTACCTGGCCTTAGGCACTTCCTAGATAGTTGAACCTTGGAAATAATAATATTTAGTGTTGATTCTAAGACAGATGGTAAGGGTTAAAAAAATAGAAGATAAAGAAGGTGGACCTGTTAGATTGAGCTTTCCTTGACTCTTCCCAATCACTCAGCTCATTAACAAGCATTTATTAATCACCTACTATGTGACGGGTATTCTGATATTAAGCTATCAAGTGAGAAAGGTCCTTCTTTTATATACTGAAACCCTATCCCAGTCCCTGTTGTCCTGGAGCCCTGACCTTATCTTGCTCTCCCTAGCACAATGGATCCCTATTTCCAACTAGCCATAACTTTGCAGTTAATCAAGCATGTATTAAATGCCTGTTACTATGTGGCAGGCATAGTGCAAATTTCTCACATTTCTTCAATTTTCTCCCTACGACACATCCAATCCATCCTTCCCTTTTGTACAAGTCATGTCAGACAAAAATGACATCTTCCTTCAATGTGTCTATTTCCCTTTTCTTCCCCCATCTATAGCAGACCGGTCACATCCATTGACTTCTGCTGGTCAGGAACTCTACTGCCATGCTGACAAATTAAAATATGTGATTCAGTGGTGCCTATCTGTGAAGTAAGTCTTCCTGGAAATTCACGTCTCCTAGATATGTGTTCCTAGGTCTTTCTGATTTAGAGAGATTCAATTCTTCCAATCCACACAATGGATTCCTTTGATAAATTAAAGACTTAATGTAGTCTAATGCTAAATTAGTTTGAAAAAAACTGCTCTAAGACCATAACTCTGCTGTCAATCAGTGCAGGAGGCCCTAAATGCATGGATTTGGGGATGTTCACATGCTTCCAGCCTGTTGATTCAGGAGAATGAGTGAAGCTGTCAGTGTGTTGCCTCTGAGTTCTGTGAGGAACCTGTAAGTGTTTGTGGTGCTTCTGAGCCAGAAGAAGTGTGGAAAGAGCACTGAATTGGATATTAGATGACCTTTGGTCAAATATTAGTTTTGTAACTTTTTACTAGTGTTAGCCTGTGCAAATTTCCCCTCCTCTGTGGACCTTAGTGTAAATGAAAATTTACTTTAAAATGAGAGAAGTAGAAGAGATGACCTCTAAGGTGCATGGCAGCCATAAGTATATGTTCTCTAAGATCCCATCCAACTCTGATCCTGCCCTGCCAATAGTGGAGGGAAGTGGTGGAGATACAGATACAGTGGAAAGTTTGTTGACTTTATACTGGTTCTGCCACTCACTACCTGTGTAACCTTGGGCAAATCCTTATCCTCTCTGGGCTTGTTTCTGTGACTGAGAAAAATGAGGATTAAAGTTCCACCTTCAAATCAAAACATTGCAATATATTTTTTTCATTTTTTGATATTTTATTTTCTTAATCACACAGAATAACAATTTTCAACATACCTTTTTTGAAATTATAAGATTCAAATTGTCTCTTTCCCTCCACCCTCCAGGAGATGGCATAAAATTTGATCATGGCTATATGTTTCAATATATTTTTAAAAACCTTTACCTTCTGTCTCAAAATCAATACTAAGTACTGCTTGCAAGGCAGAAGAGTGGCAACAGCTAGGCAGTTGAGGTTAAGTAACTTGTCTGGGGTCATATAGCTAGGAAGTATCAGAGGCCAGATTTGAACCCAGCATTTTCCATCTCTAAGCCTGACTCTCTATCTACTGAGCCAATTAGCTGGCCCTGTCTTCAATATTTCTGATTGACCCAGATCTATTCCTCCACCAAATTCCTACTCTGATGCCTCACCATGACCTGGAGGTGATCCTACATTCATAAATGTCATGCTAGTGGTATGTACACAGTGACAAGGCCAATTAATGTGTCACCCAACAAGCCGTTATTAAGAGCGTATTACTTTGAGGCAGGCACTTTGCTAGATATTGGGGATCCGGAGACAAAAATGAAATAATTCCTGCCCTCCAGGTGTTTGGAAAGGATTTGCGTGTGAGCCTAGTGACAGATTATAGAGCAGTTATCCAAAGGCCAGCCTAGCTAACTTCAGAGAGGCTCATCAGGAGGGTGAAGTTTTCAGCTGCAGCAACTCTAAATGACCATCTACTAAACTGTAGATTGCATCTGGGAATGAAGTATCCATCATGATGAAATCACAGATCCTTAAAATAGTCACTGAATTTCAGAATTGGAAGGGACCTTTTGTAGCCACATAGACAAACCTATACGTAGAAACTGACTCCTCACTTCTGTATTCCTGACATTCATCTATAATGGGGAATAACCAGGGTTGTTGCCTTAAATATGATTTTGGGGGCTCAGTGGGGTGTGAGGGAGACAGGAATGACAGAAGGCAGGACCAAACAAGGTAGAGAGACTGGGTTTAACTGCTAAGGAGGTATCTGTTAACAGAAGTGGCAGTTAGGCCCTGTCACTCTGCACCTTCTAGGCAAGGGACCTATGGAGACTAGCAGGCAAAAGGCAAGAGTTTATAACAATTTTAATTAAAGAAACTATGGTAAAGGATGGGAATAGGGGTTTCTACACTTTTCAGACTAAGGGCAAGCCACAAGGTCAGGGGAGGGACTTAACTATTCTTTTCTAAGATCTAAGCCAGGCAGGGCCCAGAGAATAGCAGGACAGGAGTGGGAATCCTCGCAGCAGAGTCCAGAGATGTTATCAGGATGCCAGGAGCCAACTCCTCCAGAACTGATGATCCAAAGTAGCCCAGTAGGGAGAGGAAGTCTGCAAGCTGTTCACCAGATCTCAGGCCACTTCCCTACTCAGTGCTGTCTTGCAGGATTGATGTCCTCTGCTTTCAACCTTCACCACTCTCCAGGATCCCAGGGAATCAGGGTACAGCTCCACTAGCTCTGAGGTCTCCCAGGGTCAGTTATTGCTTGTCCCAACCACTATGTAGTCTGTCTCAGAGAGCAAGCCACACTTTCTGCTTCCCCATTCCATGTGGAATTCTCCAGCCCTTCCTCTTAGGTCTCCTAAACGATAACTTAATAATCTTCCTCATAACACATCCAAGTGAATTATCCAAGCCCTTGGCATAGAGAAGGTCTGGAAGAAAAAACATTTTAATAATGATAACAATAAAACATTTATAACACTTTCTTCAGATTATCTCATTTGACTCCAACAATCCTGTGAGGCAAGTGCTATTATCTCCATTTTGCTGATGAGGAAACTGAGGCTGAGAGGTTAAAGGACTTACCTAAGTGGGGTACACAATTAGTAGGTGTCTGAGGAAGGATTCAAACTAAAATTTTACTGACTCCAAGTCTAGCATTCGATCCACTGTACTACCTATTATTCTGCAGTTTGCAGTTTCCAGCCTTAAATTCAATTCTTGTAGTTACATGGAAAGGCAAAGGAAATGATGCCCTAGATGAGAGTTTTAGAGAATTTTGAAGCAGACAGGCAAACAAGTAAAAAAAAATCCAATCATAAAAAATTTAAAGGGCAGTTCCTCTACCTTCCGACATAAGCTCCTGATTAATTGGTCAGATTGGGGGACATTAATTCCTATGATCAAAAAAGTCCACAGAGAACAAGAGGGATGGCTTAGGCCAGCAACAAGATAAAAGGAAGGATAAATGAAGCTAAGAAAATTTAGGCTGGACATCAGAGGGGAAAAAACCACTCTGAACCATTAGTGCTAACTACAATTAGAGGAGGTGGCCTTCAGAGGTTCTAGAGTAGGTCCCGCTCCCTGGACATCTTTAAGACAAAGCTGGAGGACCACATGTTGGAAATACTATGGAAGAGTATCTTATTCAGCTATCATTTAGTGTGGATGGCACTTGAGGTTCCTTTAGTCTTTCAGTATTTTGATTCTGATGTGGAAAACTTTTTCCAGGGCCAATTGGCTGCTAGTCATAGCTTTCAAAGAAAATGATTGGGTTGGTGAAGAGCCCTCCAGATTGCTTTGAATCGGACAGATTGGATGGGGACAGAATAGCTGTCTGATTCTTTCCCTTTTCCCCCTTCTGTATCCCTCCCCTTCCTTTCCCAATCCATGTTGAGCCTGCCATATTAATAATAACTTATTCTCTGTGTGACAGCACAGTGAAAGGATATTAAAACACATGCCAAAGAAGCTTTTTTTTTATTAAAAAGCACATGATCTTTGAGTGCAGAGTTGTACATACAGTGTGCATTTAGCCCTTTATATATCCCTCCTCTTGCTGCTTCCCTTCCACTGTCCCCATTTTTTCCCAAATTGATATTTCTCTAGGTTCTCATTAGAGTCTAAGAGCTAGAGCTAGAAGGGACTTCATAGATTATTCAGTCTGAATTACTGGTCTCATTTTATGGATGATGAAACTAGGACCCAGAGAGGTTGAGTGAGTTCCTAAAGCCACAATGCTAACTGAAATAGCAGAGAGCTAGAACCTAGGTCTTTTGATCAAATCATTTTTTTTGGTTGGTCATAATTCTAGAGTGGAATGGTGGATAGAGCAGTGAGTCTAGATTTAGGAGGGAGTTGTCATTTTGTGACCCATGTTCTCTCCCTCTCCTACCTCCTCCCCTAGATGGTAGGCATTATTATGACATAGATTATACATACATGTGCTGGCATGTAATACATATTTCCATGTTTATCATGTTGTGAAAGAAAACATATCACGTACAAGAAAAAACCTCATGAAAGAGATAAAGTGAAGAATGACATGCTTCAATCTGCATTCAGACCCCAGCAGTCCCTTCTATGGTGGTGGCTAGTTTTTATCATCACGAATCTCTTGGGGTTGCCTTGGATCCTTGCATTGCTGATAAGTTATATTATTCACAGTCGATCATCATACTTCATTGCTGTTAATGTGTTTTGTTATAGTTGTCATCTTTTATGAGAATTCCATTAAAGTCACATATCACAACTTGTTCAGCCATTCCCAAGTCGATGGACATCTCTTCAGTTTCCAATTCTTTGTCACCACAATGCAATGATTCAGGACAATTCTGAGGTACTTATGACAAGAATTCTATCCCCCTCCAGAGGAAGAATGGTTGGAGTTGGGATGTAGATGAAAGCACGTTGTTTTTGATTTGTTTATTTGGGTTTATGTTTTGCATGATAATACATGCGTAACCCAGATCAATTCGCCTGCCAGCACCGGGAGGGGGAAGGGGAAGGAAAGAGGGAGATAAGTTTGATTATATAACTTAGAAAAATTTGTGTAGAAATTTATTGTATGTAATTCTTAAAAAAATAAAACGAAAAAGTATGGAGTGTAAGACAGAAAAAAATAAAATAAGAGGTGACACCAATTCTTTGCCAACTGCAAAGAGAATTGCTATAAATATCTTTGTACGAGTAGGTCCTTTCCCCCTATCTTTGATCTCTCTGGGATACAGACCTAGTAGTGGCATTGTTGGGTCTAAGCACCTTGCTATATAGTAATAGCTCTGCATGGAATGAATGTGTTTATTGACAAAATCATAAGGCTGCAAAAGAACAAGAGTCTTGGGTACTTGTCTCCTGATGCCAACAAGTTATTTTACTAAGAACTGAGAATATTAAGTGAATGTCTTTATCCTTCAACAAATTTTAGCCAAGTAGCACAGTGGATATTGTGGGGTCTGGAATCAGGAAGGCCCATCTTTCTGAGTTCAAATATGGCTTCAGACCTTTATTAGCTGAGTGATACTGGACAAGTCATTTAACTCTGTCAGTCTCAGTTTCCTCACCTATAAAATGAGCTGGAGAAAAAAATGGCAGACCCTTCCAGTATCTTTGCTAAGAAAACCCCAAAGTGGTGTCACCAAGAGTTGGACTTGACTGGAAAAATGACTGACCGATGACAAAAATAGTGTTCTTAAAGTGAAAATGTGAAGGTCAGCTACCACTTAAATTCAGCTACAGGAGAATCAGAGTAGAAGCCTGGGCATTTGGGCCTGTGAATCTTTCTCCTCAGCGTGCTGAAATGCCATGGTCTGTGTGTGAGTACCCTTTCCTCTCATTTGGATACATCCTTGGCTAATGAGAATCATACTGCTCACTTGCCCCAGATGACAGAAGTGGGAGTGAGATTGGGACTTTCTTCTAAGCCTCTAGACTTGTAATAGCTTTAGATTTCTGTCTGGAAGTTCCCTGACGATGTGCTGGGTAGAGAAAAGACACCAGATTATGAAACCCTCATCCTCTTAAGATGAGAAACCTGCTTTTGTAGGTGCAAGAAGAGAGGTCTTTCTCATCTCTCGTGGATCTTTGTGAGAATAAAGGCCATAGAATTGAAATACAAGGAAAAGCTTCAGAAACAGAGGTAATGTGACCAGAGACATGTTTGAGTCACAACTTGGAAAATCAAGGCAAGGAAGTGACTTTGCAGAGATTCATGACAGGTGCAACTTCTCCCTCCCCACCTCAGCCACATAGGATCTTTAAGCTAGAAGAGACTTTAAAGGTCATCTAGTGTAATCCCTATTTGCCAAAAAATTTTCTCCCAGCTTTCTACTTCTTACATTTGTCTGAGAAAGGCTCTTCTGCCAGAAGCTGAGCAAAAACTATTGGTGGCAGATTGATGAAACAGAAGGCATGACTTTTAGGTAGAAAGATATCAACTAGATGCTTGAATGGGGCCATAGAGAAGAACTCTAGCCCCACATAGAACTTTTATTTAGGGGAATATCATAAGTGAATTAGACTGAAGAGTTCTCAGGAGACCATTGCACACTGGCATGTATTACTATTTTCTCTGAGATCTAATATGAGTTTTCTTAATGTTCTTTGACCTATAAATAAGCCTATTCATTTTTTGAGCCTTGTAACCTATGTGCTTGTAAGGGGAACTGGAGACAACATATTGAGTCATGCTAGGAAGTTCCCAGATTATCTGAGGGAAGAGTTTCAGTGAGCTAGGGAGTGTTGACAGAGGAACTGTAATCTAGGCTCTGCCAATCACACTATTCCAAACCAAAAAGCATAGCTAGTGATGTAGAAATCTTCTGTATAGATGAAATTCCATTGAGATTGATCTGTCAAAAGTTATACATCTATATGAATTTTAATTACATTATTAGAAAATGTTTTATATAAAAGTGTGAATGTTATATGTACACATGCATGCACATGCACATACATATATATACTGAACCTGATGTTTCACTGACATAAAGAAATCCTGTGCATGTTCACAGGCAAGTAGTACATCTATTTGTACCAGGCATTCATCTTAGCTATACTCAGAAAATTTTGGCAGCAACATCATCAGAACTCTAAAGCTAGATTAAAGTCATACTAAGATTTTGTTCATATAAAAAAAAAAAGAAATCCTGGATAGAGAAATTCCTCTAAGGAATGTCGATATCTTATTCTTAGAGAGTACACACACACACACACACACACACACACACCCCCTATATTTTGATTCTTGCCTTCAGTTTTGACTAGAAACTTTATCGTGTAATATATAATATAATCCTTTCTATGCTATAGTTATGTTTTAGATATTATATATAGTTTTTAGTGAAAACTAAAGGCAAGTGTCAAATGAATTCTATTAATTACATATGACATAAATTAACATAAGTTAATATGTAATAAGTAATAATTATGAGTTGGTTACATATGTGTAAAACATAAAACATTTTAAAATGTTTTATAAATAATTTATAATTATATAAATAATATATATATATAATATAAATACCTGAATATATAAATAATTTATAAATATGTAACATTTAAGTTTCTATAAATGTATAATGCTTTCTATTATTTACATATATTAAACATACAAAGATTCTTATAAAAATGAAGACGAGAGTCAGATTGAAAGAACAAAGTATGGATTTCTTGAAATATTGAAAAAAAGCTCTTTTTAGGATGACACCTCTCAGGTGTGCTAAGTTTTTCTTAGCAGGGATATCAGTCTGAACCATATTTAGTGACCATTTCACTCTGTTCAAGTCTTTAGCCTCTCTTGATTGGCACCAGCAGTCCAATTACTCTAAGTTCTGCCCTCTGGTATAGAAGATTTATCTTTATCCTCCCCCTAGACAGGTCTGACCTTTCTATCTCCACTCTGTTCTCTAATGTCAACAGGTTTCCTTTCCTGAGACCCCACTTTTGTAACCCAATATCCCACTAGAGACTCAGCTCACATATCTTCCTACCTCTCCTGCCCCTGTTGGCCCTCTCATTGCCAAAGTGACTTTGACCTTGTTGATTTTCCTGTCAGTTATTCCTTTTAATCTAACATTGGCTTCTTTCAGGTTCAGCGACGTAGAAATGAGTTTCTGCAGGTCAGCATATTCCATTATAACTTATGGATAACAAGTTAGCAACATTTACTAAATGACCTGTTGTATCCTAGGCACCAATTTGGCTTTTTTCCACGGGTGGAGGAAAGGGTGGAAAATGAAAGGAAATAGAAGAGGGTCCCTATTCTCAAGGGACAGACCTTGTTCTTAAGGAATTTACATTTTAGTTGGCTTTTGTACATTATATACATGTGACAAAACGGTAACATTTTAAAAACAACATATGAATGAGGACAAAGTAATAGACTGGTTTCAAGCCTTACAAGTCAGAATTTATAGCCATCCATATCGTGTAGTGGTGCCAAAAGGCTCACCTGCCTCCAGAATATCTCTTGCTGTGGTGCCTGAAATTTTCATCATCACACATAGTTCTTTAGGCTGAGGAAGTTTCCAGAAAGCCCCTCTTAAAAGAACAAAGTGTTATTTGAGAAAGGCAACACAATTAGGTCAAGAGTATATTAGAATTCATCAGCAGAATAGAGAGAGCAGGGCCTTGGGGGAATGGCACCCCAGGGAGGCAAGTTTTGACAGTCGAGGGTGGGCCCTTATTTCCTCTTGGATGAAGTACAAACTCCTCAACGAAGCATTTAAAGACCTTGCAGACTGACTCCATCCTCCTACTCCAGACTTTTTCACAAGATTTTCCTTCAATTGGCTCTCTGTTTCAGCAAAACTGGCCTGTTTGCAGTTTCACAGACTTGGCATACTGTCTCCATTTTCTGTGCTTTCCCCATGGGCTGCCCTTCGTAGACTGAACATGTCTTCTCTCCTCACTTCCACTTCTTGTTACAATTATAATATTGTCTGATGTTTATATATTGTGTCCCAGAAGTCTTGCTGCAGTTTTGAGGTTGTAGTCTGCACTAAGACTTTGGGGACACTCTGTATAGCACTTTGTATACATGCCCCCATTTGCTCCTCACAACAAGCCTGTGAGAAGGATGCTGCTATTATTAGTCCTGTTTTACAGATGAAGACTCATCATGCTAAGTGTAAATCTGGCTTCAGACACTTGCTAGCTGATCTCATGATAAGCAAATCTCATGATTCTGTTTGCCTCAATTTCTTCATCTGTAAAATGAACTGGAGAAGAAAATGGCAAAATCACTGCAATATCTTTGTCAAGAAGACTCTAAATGGAGTCATGGAAGAGTGGGACATGACTAAGACATTTCAACCACACAGATGAAACTGAGAGTCAGGAAGGTAATGTCTGAGGTACAATCCTTCGTTTTCTTCAAAACTTAGTTTAGGTGCCATCATCTACAGAAAGTCCTCCCTGATCCCTCCATAGTTAGTGTTGCTATCTCTGACCTCAATTTCTTCCATGTTTATTTTCCTTTTGACATTTGGTATCCCACATATAGAATGTAAATTCCTTGAGGGCAGGTTATTTTTCATTTTGTCCTTGTAGCTCCAGACTTAACACAATGAGTTGCACATAGCAGGTATTTAATAAATGCCTATTGTAATGAGTGAAAGAATGCCAGAAGATAGATATTGTTGAAAACAGAACTAAGTAGGTGGGGAGAAAATAAGATTTGTATTCTTAGCCATTTTGTTTCCATTTGTTTGGGTTCTATTATAATCCCTCAGAATCACTGGAATGTAGAATTGTGGAGAGACATTAGAGATCAGAGGATCATAGATGAAATACTGGAACATGGAATGATAGATCTGAGGATATCAGAGGCTGCCCAGCCTTTCAGATCATTATTTCTTTTTACAAGCAAGAAGACTAAGACAAAGGAAAATTAAATGACTTGTTTAAAGCCACATCTGTAGTAAGGAGGACAGCTAGGTGGCTCAATCAAATATGTAGGCATTATATATACATACATGTAACACATGTACAGGTATATATGTGCTTATCCATGTTTCCACCCATATGTATGTAGGTATAAAGTCTGGAAGAAAGGCTCAGAATAGGGTAGGGGTAAATCTGAGGATAAGGGTATGTAGCTGGGAAGTCTGTCTTTAGGACCAGATATATATTAGTGCCCTTTAAAGGTCTTCCTTTAGGAGAGTACATGGTTGATAAGTGTTTGTTTTTACTATTAAGTTCCCTGACCAATCATTCTGCTCTATACTAATACAGGGGACCAGGCAGAGTTTCTCAGGAGATGCCTCTCCTCCATTTATTTCTAGTGGTTCTCCTCTTTGGTTTGGTCATTGGAATGTCTCTTGTCTTTTCTAGGTCATCAAACTTCTGATAGACTTACTAGGCATTTCCATGCCTTGAAATTTTGTGTCTATAGCTTTTTTTTCTTTGATAGTGGGGAGAAATTTAAGATTTGCAAAGGACCTTACAAATACGATCTCATTTTATTCTAACAACCACCTTAGGAAGTAGTTTGTGGTACTCTCATTCTCATTTTGCAGGTAGGGAACTGAGGCACAAGGAAGTTAAATGATTTGCCCAAGTGTCTGAATTGGATTTGAATCAAGACTTCTTTACCCCAAGACCAACTCTCTATTTATTGTTGTTGAGTCATTTTCAATCATGTCTGACTCTTCATGATCTCATTTGAGGTTTTCTTGGCAAAGATACTGGAGTGATTTGTCCTTTTCTTCCCCAGTTCACTTTACAGACAAGGAAATATAGGCAAGCAGGCGTAAGTGGGGTTTTCTTGGCAAAGAAATTGGAGCGATTTGCCATTTTCTTCTCCAGCTCATTTTACAGATAAGGAAATGGAGGCAAACAAGGTTAAGTGACTTGTCCAGGGTCATATAGCTAGTAAGTGTCTGAGACTTGGATTTGAACTTAGGGCTTCCTGACTCCAGATCTGATACTCTTCCTATTGTGTCACCTTGCTGCCCTTTATCCACTGTTATCTCTGATCAAAGGATGAAAGATAGACCTAGAGTTGGAAAGGACCCTAGAAATCATCTAGTCCAACTTCTTCATTTAATAGATGAAGAAATCCAAGTTCTAGTTCCCACCAAGTTATATATTGATCAAACTAAATATAGGAATAGATAAATACTTTTGTCTGTCTTCAGATCATAAGGTTGATACCTATCTAAAGACCTATTTTGTGAGAATTATGGATGATTATTCAAATGAGGATGTCTTGGCTAGAGCAGAGTTTCTGTTTGAAAGGAGTAGTGGAAAATACAAACCTTTAGTCAAATCCTTTCCCAAAAGGCAAAGTAAGATATAGTTTCAGTTCATTAGAAACTTGACATCCAAAAAGGAGGTCTGAAGGGGGAGGGGGAGCAGGTGGGGACAGAGAGAAAGAAATATAGTGCGAGAAGTCTCAAACAATAGTAGAAATTATTTGGAAAGAGACCTGAATTCAGTTACTTCTTGGATGTCAGTTCTTTAGTGAAAGATGGGGAATCCTTGGTGAGCTCTGATTGAGCGAAACAAGGCAGGTTATTTCTGGTCACATAACTTCTAGCCTTGGGGAGGAACTTCTCTGTTCTCTTCTCGATGTCCTGAAGACTGAGTTGGCTAGTACAACTGACATTTGATGATGATCTGCTTCTCTCATAAAAACTTCACCAGGATGGAAAGAGCAGGTGGAGAGAAAAAAAACAAACCAAAACACTGGAAAGGGAGTTCCCAACAGCTAATTCAACAAAGGAAAGAAGTATTTCCATGTGGTATTTATTGAAGAGGAGAGCAGAAAGGGAGTATCCCTGATAAGGAAAGCAGGTCAGTCTGGGCAGTGTGATACTGTCCAGAGTAAATTGTGAGCTAAGCAAGTTTTCTTATTGGTTTTAAAATATTTTGGGGTACTCATATTTTCAGTGCTATTGGGATCACTAGGAATCACTGGATTTTAGAATTGAGGAGAGACATTAGAAATCACAACATCCTAAATGAAACACTGGAACTTGGAATGATAGATCTTTATGCCCTTGAAAGGATCTCAGAGGCTGGCCAGTCTCTCAGATCATTCTCCCTTTTTACAAACAAGGAGACTGAGACAAAGGAAAGTTAAATGACTTGTTTAAAGCCACATAGGTAGTAAATAGGACAGCTAAGTGGCTCAGTGGGGAGAGTCCTAGGTCTAGAGTCCAGAAAATTCATTTTTGTGAGTTCAAATCTGGCCTTAGACAGTATCTTTGTGACTCTGGGCAAGTCACTTAACCCTGTTTGCCTCAATTTCCTCATCTATAAAATGAGTTGGAGAAGAAAATGCTAAACTGTTCCACTATTTCTCCAAATGGGGTCACAAAGAGTTGAACACGACTGAAATGACTCATTACCAACAACAGAGGTAGTAAGCAGAAATAGAACTCAGTAGAAAGAATCCAGGTCTCCTGAATCACACGATTTGTTCTTTAGAAATTTATTGCACACAGGTGAAATTTAATAGGTAAAATATAGCAAAGGTTTGCATGTTTCATATCTTAAAAATTTTTTTATTCACCTTCACCAGTTCTTTACTAAGCACTATATAACTAAGTATTCATTAATGGTGGTCTGGTAAGTATCTTCTTTCCACTTTGTTCTTTGGTAGTCCTATTATTTTCATCCTCACAGTTAAATCCTTGTTTCAGTTAAAAGCCAAATGTGATGCTGTGAAAATGAACAATATCTGAAAGATTCATATTGTGGCAAGGTCAGATTTAAAAATTGTGAACATTTAACACTAGCCCAAGTAAAATTGACTGTTACAACTCTCCTTCTTCCCCCAAAACCTGGTTGAATAAGATTGCAGACAAAGCTTGTTGTTTTATCTGTAAACAAGACTTTTAGGATAGTGGGGATGAGAAAAGTGGACATGTGTACTCTGTGGCCTAGGTAAAGATCTCCCAACTGCTGGAGTTTAGAAGACCCACCTCTGGTCTGGAGTGAGGTCAGAGTTCTCCAGTTGGAGGAGCTTTGGAAAGGGATGTCATGAATGATTTTCCTTTGGAATCCAGTGGGAGTAGGTGCACTTTTCAGCCTGGTTCTCAGAGGAGGCTTGCTAAGCAGGCCACACATGGCCGGAGGTCTTTACTTTCTCTGGCTTGCTTTTATTATTTAAAAAATAATTTTAAATTAAGATACAATCTCCAGAGAATTTTAACCTTTAACAAAATTGAAATTGGGCAAGTCAAACCAGGCTAGAAGATGTGTAATCAACATTAGGACCAGCATACAAGAAATGGGAAACTGAGTCTATCTCTTCCTTTCAAGAAGAAAGATTTCTTTACTTCAGGAGTTACAGAAGGCAGATTTACCAGTTCCAATAATAACCAGTCATCAGAGGTTTCTCCAGTTACCCAAAGCAGAGAAGTAATCAGGACAGCTTGCCAATTGTGAGACTTTGAGGCATTGTTTCTGTGGACTGATTCAAACTGTCATGCTGTGCTCCGAAGAGAGCAAGGAAAAGACTGGTTGGGAAGAAAGAGCATAACCTGTTACAAATGTAGTGCTGACAAGGGCAGGCCCAAAGGGCCCAGGAAACATTTCTGCCAACCCAGTAGAAACTAGAAGAAATTAGAACAGAGAGTTACCTTGCTTGGGTTCAAATGCTGTACTCTTGCTAAGAGTCAGGGACTTGGATCAGGTCTTTAGAGACTCCATCCAATTTTATGTTTCCATGATTCATAGCAGGCCATGGTTTAACATAAATATCAGGTTTTGTTCTGAGACTTGAAATACATAATGGTTTCCACAAATCAGACAAGGCAAAATGCTGGAGGCTCTTATCTAGAAAACTATTCTAGTGTTTCTCTCATCCCCCTAGCCACAAATGATGCAAAAGATCTCCTTGGTGTCCCACGGTGCCTTGATGACTGAGTACATTGAGAAATGATGTGAAAATGATGACATTAACAATAATAATAGTAATGCTTATTTGGGTAGCATTTTAAGGCATGCAAATATGTATTCTCATCTGGTCCTCACAACCCTCTCAGAGAGGTGCTATTATTACCCTCATTTTACAGATGAGGAAACTGAGGCTGAGAGGAATTAGTGACTTGTCTGGTGTCACACAATTAGTAGGGGTCTGAGGTAGGATTTTAACTCAGGTCTTCTTGACTTCGACTCCAATCTTCTGTTCACAAGACTACACACAACATGTGCAACATCACTACTACTGTGAAAGCTCTAAATGCTCCTTATTATTCTTGCTATCTGTCTGCCTGAGGGGAAGAGGAGAAAAGTATAGGATGTCAGAGTAGGCAGTAACCTTTGACATCATCAGGTTCAGCTCTTTCATTATACAGATGAGGGCATTCAGAATCACAGAGCTGAAGAGACTTGTACAAGGTCTCATGTCTAGTGAGGAACAGAGCTGGGACCCATTAGACTGTAAGCCCTTTGAGGGCAAACTCTGTCTTTTACCTCTTTTTGTATCTCCAACACTTGGCACAGTGACTGGTACACAGTAGGCACTTGATAAATATTTATTGAATTGAATTCAGATCCCTAATGCTCCTAGAACAGTATTATCTATACATTTCCATGTTGTTTTAGTTGTATTTTGAAAATGCATGCACAAAAAGACATATATTGTGAAAAGAAGCATAAAAGGCTGTCCCTATCCTTGGGGAATGTATAGTTTTATTGAAGAGATAAAACATGTGACTAAGAAACATTTAAGTAACAGTGCACATTCTATGTGACTGATTAAATGCTAAAGGGAATAGTATATACTTTATATTTTGGGATTGCAGGGGAAGAGAAAGGTTAGTGTTGACCAGAATGGTTGGGAACGATGTTTCAGAGTAGTCCTACAACACTTTGACTTCTTTTATTCCTTGACCTTGAACTCTACTTTCTAACGATTTTTGACTTACTTCCTTATTTGCCACATTAATGTCAGCCAGGTAGTCAACCAGCATTTATTAAGCCCCTACTATGTGTCAGGCACTGTGCTAAGAGATACAGGGAAAGAAAACAAAGCAGTTCCTTTTCTCAGGGAGCTCATTGTTAATGGTGGAGACAACATGCAAACAACCATGTATAAATGGCATATATTTGGGATAAATTGGAGATAATCAACAGAAGGAAGGCACTAGAATTTGGGAGGATTGGAGAAGGCTCCCTTTAGAAAGTGATATTTTAGTTGGAACTTGAAGGAAGCCAGGAGGCAAAGACAGCAAAGGACAGCATTCCAGGCATGGTGGAGAGCCAATGAAAATACTCATTGAAGATGGAATGTCTTTTTTGAGAGGTACAGCTAAGAGGTTAATGTCACTGGATCCAAGATTATAAGGAGAGAATAGAGTGTAAGAAGATGCGAAGAGGAAGGGCAGGATGTGAAGGGCTTTGAATGTCAACCACAGGTTTTTATATTTGATCCTGGAAGTGATAGAGAGGGTAGTGGGGAAGGAAGAAACATGGTCAGAAGTGCAGTTTAGGAAGATAGAAAAAAGTTAGGGTCAGGGTGAAATAGCCTCTGAAGCATATCATGGAGCTTTTAATTGAATCCATTGCTTTGTTCTCAGCAATAGACATTGCTGAGATTTCAATTTGTAATTATCTCTACACTGGTCTTTTTAGTTATGCTTATTTTGAACACTGCCAGATGAGAACGCTACTGTATCCACATTCTCTCTATAAATGAAGATTTAAATAGGTTTTACTTAAATAGAAGGATGGCTGGACAGTGCTTTTCCAATAAATTAAACAAAAGGGTTGATTAATTTGTTTTACTATGTTCCCCCAAAGTATCAAAAAACACCATGTCATGGGATACTTGGTCATCTCCAATTTGATCCAGTCTAACAAACATTTATTAAATGTCTGCTCTGTGCAGAGAACTACTCTAAGTACTGGAGATAGAAAAAAAGAAAAGAAAAAGCATTTCCTGCCCTCAAGGAGGTTACAGTTTATGTTATGCTCATAGTTACATAGTTACTATGTGTTCTAGGTAGAACTTCAACCCAGATTGTCCTGATTCCAAGGTAGCTTTTTTTCCAGTGATAAAATTGGTTGAAGCAGTTAGATGATGAGACGGACAAATTGCTGGACTTGAGTCAGGAAGGCCTGAATTCAAATTCTGTCTCTGACAATAACTAGCTATATGATTGAGCAAATCACTTGATCTCTGTTTGCCTCTTTTCCCTCAACTATAAAACAGAGCTATTCAAAGCAACTTCCTTTCAGGGTTTTTGTGAAGATTAAATGAGATAATATTTGTAAAGTTCTTAGTGTAGTTTTTGGCACATTAATAGGTGCTTAATAAACGCTTGTTTCCTTCCTTCCTCTCTAACCTCCCTTCTATCTTTCCTTCCCTTTGTCCTATTCTTCCTATAATCAGTCCTTCCTTCCTTCCTTCCTTACTCCTTTCTTCCCTCCCTCCCTCCCTTCTTCCCTCCATTCCTCCCTTCCTCCTTTCCTTCTTCCCTCCTTCTTTCTTCCCTCTCTACCTCCCTTTTTCCTTCTTCTCTACCTTCCTCCCTTCTTCCTGCCTTTCTTCTATTGTGCCTCAGTACCTTTCATATGGATGCCTGCATTGTTGTGGGAGCTGAATGGAATTGAAAACTTAGGCCAAAAAGTAAAAAAAGCCCTTGGTTTGTCTAAATTGTCTTGATCTAAACTGAACTGTAGCTAAAAAGGGAGAGGGTTGCTATGAAGACTGTGAGCAAGAGACATCTGATAGTAACATGCTGGTCAGGAGAAAAGATGCCTATTCCTAGTGAGTCTGCTGGGAAAAGCAGATCAGGCTAAGAGTCAGATTTTATTGATTCAGTGTGACCTTGAGCAAGTCACTTAATCTAGGCTTTACTGTTCCCGTTTTAAAAAGAGGGATTATATCTGCCTACTCTGGAGTTCATCTTTTTTACCATGTGTGTGAAAGTACTTGGGAAAAACAAACGTGCAAAATGTTATGATTTTTGTTGGCGAGTACGCTGGGTCCACTCTTTGGGGAAGCATTGGGGGGCAAGAGGGATTTTGCTTGGTGAGTTTTGGGAAGTAAAACAGAATTGCATGCAAGGGGAGAAAAGGGGGTGAGAAAGAAAGAATTATGCAGTGTGTGATTCTCTGGGATGTCAATGCCAAGCACCTATAAACACTGTGGAGTTGGGCCTCCAGTTTATTGGAAGGAGGTGTCTTGATTTAAGGGGCCCATTTTCCCCTTTTCTTTAGTTGACTTTCTGGAGGTTAATTAGTGCCTGTAACATTAGCAGGACTTACGTATGTGCATCTAGGGGAAAACAGAGCCTTTTAAAGTTAGTAGTGGGTTCCTCTTGTCCCTAAATAATTACACATTGAAGGTAACCTTGAAGACCTCAACAGAAAAAAAGCGCAATTAGCTGTTCATGGAAATGTTTGTTATGCTGGCATCTGCATTTGAGGCTCTAGACCAAGAATGTTCAACAGAAATTAACATGTACTCCACCCCAGCCTCTTAGTCACATGACTGATTATCATTCTTTCAAGATTGTGTATTAAAATGTTTCAGCATGTGCATTGGGGCAGCTGGGTGACTTTTGACAGCCCTTGTATTTTGTGGTGTGCCCAGTTTAGGAAGTGAGCTGGCCCAAATTCGATGGCACTGTCTGCCTTGCAGTGGAGATTATTCACTGGTGTGTAGTTTCTCTGACCCTGAGTTCAAATTTTATCAGGTCAGGAAATTTTCTTTTCTCTTTTAAAATAAACTTTGTAATGCAAATAGACCTAGAAGCTCTGTGGGTTCTGTTTGTTGTCCTTGGGGAGAAACATGGTTATAGGATCATAGACTGAAATAAAGGTCCTTAGATATCATCTAATCTAGTGATGGTGAACCTTTTAGAGACAGAGTGCCCAAGCTGCAACCCTCATGCCACACGTGAGCCACCCCTTTGCCCCTGGCAGGGGAGGGAGGAAGTGCTCTTATTGAACTGCTGGGCAGAGTGGGGAGGTGATGGGACAAATGTCCTCAGGCTGCATGGAGAGGAGGCAGGGAGCAGCCCCTTCTGGCACATGTGCCATAGGTTTGTCAACATGGATCTAGTCCATACTTTCCAGATGAGAAAACTGATGCCTATAGAGGTTAAGTGACCTACCAAAAGTGACTATCAAAGAGGGAGGGAGGGTAAGAGACTGGATTTATACCCAAGTCATCTGGCTCTCAATCTGGGTTTCTGGATTCTGAATCCAGTTCTTTTTGTTTGCATTGACTCGAGGGCCATGATATTAGTAGAAAAACTATAAAATGATTTCTGTTTTTCAGCCTTGAGCTGAGAGGATGATAATTGATATTTATTTAGCACTTAAAAGAATTATAAAACACTTGAATTCTTTTTCTCATTTGATCCTTACAATGACTCTATGAAGTGGATACTCTATATATCATGGTCCCTCTGTGATCACAGAGCTAATAAGGTAAGGACTTTAAACTGAGGTCCTTTTTAATTTTAAGCTAATTGTAAGGTACTATCCCTCATCTTAACTGTACCACTCATGAAAGCTATAGATAGGGCTATCCTATCTTTAGGGCAGCTAGATGGCACAGTGGATGGACCTGGAGTCAAGAAGACCAGAGTTTCAATCCATCCTTTTATACTACCTGTGTGACCCTGAACAAATCACTTTACCTATGTCTGCCTGATTTTGTAGCTTTAAAATAACAACAATAATAGTACCTGAGTGCATCTGGGTAGCTCAGTGGATTGAGAGTTAAGTCTAGAGATGGGAGATCCTGGGTTCAAAGCTAGCCTCAGACAATTCCTAGCTGTGTGACCCTGGGCAAATCACTTAACCCCATTGCCTAGCCTTTACTGCTCTTCCACCTTGGAACCAATACATAGTATTGATTCTAAGGTGGAAGGTAAGGTTTTTTTTTTAATAAAAAATAATAGTATCTATTTCCCAGGGTTCTTATAAGGAA
The DNA here is from genome assembly GCF_016433145.1 of Gracilinanus agilis. Taxonomy (NCBI): domain Eukaryota; kingdom Metazoa; phylum Chordata; class Mammalia; order Didelphimorphia; family Didelphidae; genus Gracilinanus; species Gracilinanus agilis. The sequence continues at coordinate 150,578,371 of NC_058131.1, forward strand.
TAGTTGAGATAATATCTATAAAATTCTTAGTATGGTACCTGTACATTAGTGAAAGGTACAGGAAAGGTAGATCAAAGCTGTGTGGTCATTTAGCAACCCTGGGAGAGGCAGATCATTCAATAAGAATTTAAATGCCTACTATGTATCAAGCACTATGGCTAGACTGTGGGATATAAAACCCAAAAAGTGTCTGCTCTCAAGGAGTTTATTTACATTGTTTAGGGAAAGGCAATATTGTATATTGGTAAGGACTATACCTACAAAATAAGCACAAGGTAACTGAGGGGTTGGAGAGTCACAAGTAACTGGTCCAAGACATCATAGCACTCAGGTTCACCCTGTAGGGAAGATAGTGTTATAGGTGAAGAAACTGAGACCAGAGAGGCTATTTAACTTTCCTAGGGTCATATGGTGAATAAAAGTGTCAGAATTTAGTTTTGCACCAAAATTTCTAAGTCCAAAACCAATGTTCTTTTCCATAAACTATGATGCCTTTGTTCTGGTCACATCATTAATGGGGGCCAGGAAAGTACTTATTAGATTTTTATTGGTCTCTTGATGCTGTTGAGGAGATAGTAGTCAAGTTAAGTCAAGAAGCACTTTTTCTTGGATACTTCTTAGATGTGTAATCCTTGTAAGTCACTTAACCTCATTTGCCTAGCCCTTGTCCCTTCTGTCTTAGAGTTGTTACCAAGAAAATAAGGATTTGAAAAAAAAGCAGCATATATTATGTACTTACTATGTGCTAGGAACTGTTCTAAGTGATGAGTATATAAATACAAGCAGAAAAAGGCATCCCCTGCCCTCAAAGAACTTTTTATTCTAACAAGAGGGAGACAAGGTATAAAAGGAAGCTGAAATGGGATGGGGTAGCAATTCAGGTTTCTGCCAGTATGGTAGAAAAATTTTAGTGTCAGGAGTGTAGCTTAGAAAGGGATGAAGACCTTTTTGGCCTGGACATCTTCCATAAAATGGAAGTTTGGGGATGACCTAGCCAATCAAGTGGGGATAGATATGGTAGAAACTACCTGGAATTGGGGAATAAAAAGAAGAAAAAAGAATCATCAAACACCTCAACTTCTTGATAAGAGAAATCTGCTTCTCTTTGAACTTGGCTTGATGCCCTGCAGGGGAGTTAGGTTTATTTAATTCTCAGAAGTAGAAGAAATGACAAATATCCCAAGGGAAGCTAGAGAGGGTGTGTGTGTGGTGGGAGGTTCCATATCCGGAAAATTTCTAGAGATTTTTCTGTAGAGGCTCATCTGCCCAAAGTTATCTTAAAAAAGACAGTAGGGAGTATAAAGAACAGGGAATTGAAACCATTTGGTGTTATGCCTGAGAATGTATTTCGTAGGCAAGACTTGGCGCTTTGGGCCCTCAGTACTCACTTTTTAACCCTTACCTAGAAATAGAAGAGGAGGGAAATTTATGTCATCTTTTTCCTGCTGAAATGTGATAGCATCAACATATAAGAGTTGGAGTAAATGAGGAAAGAGAACTAGATGGGCTTCCTTCAAAATTTATGATTGATATCGGTACTTTTTTTGTACTTTAAAATGAGCAAATATCATTTAACTCATGTAATGACCCTCTGGCTGGGTTAAGGAACCCACACAACTGGGTCCTCCAGGACTGGTAAGCAGGGCCATGGCAATAGGATCATATTTGAACCCAGGACCTCTTGTCTCCAGGCCTGGCTCTTTATCCATTGAGCCACCTAGCTGCCCCTTGGTTTCAGAATTTACAGGATCTTAGTGCTGAAAAGTCATTTTAGACATAATCTGGTCCAACCACTTCATTTTAGAAAGGAGGAAAGTAAGGGCAAGAGTGGGGAATGACTTGTCAAGGTTAGGGTGGTAGTGAAAGATTTTGAATATTCCTCTTCTGACTCCATAGCTATCCCTATTCTTTTTGTTTCTTGTCTACTGTTTTTTATCCTGCGTCGTGCTACCTCCTAAAACTTCACAAAGAAATCTTAAAACTGAGTGGATGTTAGAGTGAGTTCATAGAAGCATTTGCGCTTTGATACTCTGACCAAGCCCATTTTGAATATAGTAACCATAGCAGCACAAGATAGTTATTGACTGGTGTGTGTGTGTGTGTGTGTGTATGTATGTGTGTGTGTGTGTGTGTGTGTATGTGTGTGCCAGCTCACATGTTCCTGTATGGGCATTTTAAATGCTGTGACCAAACTATCTTTCTCTGGGAACCCCATTCTTCGTTGTGTTAATCCAATAATAAGAACTTAAATAGACTTCTCAGAGGTGGAAAAAAGAGAGATTCAAACTAAAGGGTTGAGTGACTAAGAATTTTAACAAATGTTGCAAAGCCCTCTAAGCCTGTGAGTCTGGGAGTATCTCTTTAGTAAAGATCCCTTTGGGGTGACTTGTTCAATCAACCTTGTGACCTACTTTATTTAAAATATTCTTTGTCTTCTGGTAGGGAATCTTCAGACTGTTACATTTTATGGAATTTATTAAGTTTGGACAATATCTTGAAACCTTTTCAATGTGATACTTGTTGGCAAGTTTCTCAATAACAAACACACCACACTTTTTTTTGGCCTCAGAATTAAGGGAATTTTTTTTTAATGAGAAGAGTGATAACAATAGGTCAGGGATCCAGTGCCTGTCACATAGCAAAAATGCTTATGTAACCTCTCTCCCTTCATTGCTGAGGTGGGGGATTATGGTTATGGAATATTGCCTTATAGTCAGATAGGGTTAGTATGTTAGTTCATTTGCTGAATTACTCCCCCAGCTCCCTTTTAAGATCTTTGTTAGGTTGTTTTCTGGGCATGAGAGAAGGAATATTTGTACTCAGAAATGAGTAAGAAATAACAGTGGAAGACATTAATGCACATTTAAAAAATGTAAAAACTAGAAATTTGTTGTCGAAGTGTTAAATTATATTGAATTGTTAAACAATATGTTTGGCACTTCAATATATCTGGAAGAAACTGTAACATGTACGGTGGCCACACCCTGGTAAACCATCTTGGCAGATGGGCCAGACCATCTGAGGATAACCAGTGGAACATAAACCCACTAATACCTCTGGAGTGATGGCTCTTCATCCACTTTTGCTGTCCACCTTTTACCTAGCTTTCTCTTGTGGCTTGAAGAAGCTGTAGCATGTGCAGTGGTCATACCTTGGTAAAACTGTCTTGGCAGACAAATTGAACAAGGTTGAGGGTTACTGACGAGCCTCAAATGGGTCAGGGTTTTATCCCAAGCATGTGAAGACCACCCCCAGCGGAAAATGTGAAGGATTTGTTCCAGAGGCCATGAAGGTTGCTGAAGCAGGTACCATGCTGTGCTTAGAGCTTGGTCAGACATCAGAGAAGCCAAAATCATCCATTTCATCCTGGCCATCATTAGTCCTGACTTTTGATTTTGCCATTGGACTTGGATGACACTGGAAGGGAGATAGAGGCTGATGACTGTGCAATTTTGCCACAGTCCTCTTTGAAAATGAAGGACAAACAAAAATCCCACACTGAATAGATTGAAGATATACAATGTGCATTCTTATTGATGCCTTAAACCTTTTAATATTACTACTACTAATTGCTAATTTTATATATTTATATGTGTGTATATATATATATATTTAAATTATGTATAGATAGCTTTTGCTTTAACATCTTACATAATTCTCATGAGAACCTATAAAATAAGTATTATTAGTATATCCATTTTACTTACATATGAGGAAACTAAGGCATAGTGGTTAAGTGATTTGCCTAGGGTCATACAATTAGTAAGTGCTGGAGATAGTAGTCAAATTCAGGCCTTCTTGACTCCAGTTCTAGAGACCTATCCATTGCACTGCCAAGCTGCCCCGTAGATATGTATTTTATAATAGTCTGATTTAGAATTTAATAATAATTGCTTTAAAATTGGGGGCAGCTGGGTAGCTCAGTGGATTGAGAGCCAGACCTAGAGACGGAAGGTCCTGGGTTCTAATCTGGCCTCTGACACATTCCAGCTGTGTGACCTTGGACAAGTCACTTAACCCCCATTGCCTAGCCCTTACCACTCTTCTGCCAGTATTGACTCCAAGGTGGAAGGTAAGAGTTTAAAAAAAAAAAGGCTTTAAAATTGATTAACACAGAATAGTATAGAGAAAGAACTTTGAACAAGATAGGGAAGGGGGTCAGTATATGTTCACTCTTTTTCTTGATCTTAAAGATTAGTTTCTATTTTATTGTCTAAGATTAAAAATTTGTTTTGAATATTTCCATTTTGGTATCCACTCAAATTATTAGATAGTTAGATGTGAAAGTTGGGGAGGAGGCAGGGATGACAGAAAGGGAAGGATATTCTACATGGCCAAACAATATTTATTACTTTCCTATAAATTCCCGGAACCTTTGACTTTTTCTTGAGATTTATCTGGAGCATGTAGGACAATTCCCTTAAATAGAAGGGGACTTGAAAACATGCCCCTTTTCCATGCTAATAGCCCCAGGGTCTAATATCCTTAGGACCATAGTGTGTATGATTGGAGAGGGTCATGACACATATGCGGAAGCTAAGTCAAATTCAAGTAGATAAGAAAGACTATAGTGACCATATTTTCCTAAATCAAAGATTTATACATACAGATATACCTCATCTTATTGTACTTTTCTTTATTGTGCTTTGCAGCTATTGTTTTTTAATTTTTTTATAAATGGAATTTGTAGCAACCCTATATCGAGCAAGTCTGTGGGTGTCATTTTTGCAACAGCATGTGCTCACATCGTGTCTCTGTCACATTTTGGTAATTCTCCACCACTCCAGTATCCTTGCCAAGAAAACCCCAAAAGGGGGGGACAGAGTTGGACATAACTGAAAAATTACAAAACAACAACATTATTTCTTACTCCAAGTCATTTTTATTAAGACCTCCAAACAAGGACAATGCTAGTACAACTACTTCATGATACTCTAAAGTATAATTAATTTCACATGATTAATTACTCTGTTGTCTTACTTTATGTCCTTTTCCTTCCCCAATAGAATGTTGTTTTGTTGTTTTTTTTAGAGGAAAGCTTTTTGAGCTTTTTGAGAGGAAAGGCTTCATTTTTTTGTATTTATATCTCTAGCACCTCATATAGGACCTAGCATAGGGAAAGTAATTAATAAATTCCTGTTGACTGACTTGACTTAGAAAAACTTGGAGTATATACTAGATAGACGCCTAATTTACTTGCTTGATGAACTACAATATTTGTGGTCATTCCTATTAAAACCAAATTGAGCTGGGTAGCTCAGTGGATTGAGAGCCAGGCCTAGAGACAGGAGGTCCTAGGTTCAAATCTGACTTCAGACACTTCCCAGCTGTGTGACCCTGGGCAAGTCACTTGACCCCCATTGCCTACCCTTACCACTCTTCCACCAAGGAACTAATACACAGAAGTTAAGGGTTTAAAAAATATAAAAAAAACAAACAAATTGGTTATCAGTTATGCCCTTGGTAAGTAATAAGGTCCTATATTAAACCTGGTGTATATGTGATGAGATGTGACTTCAGTTATGATGATTATTTTTTATTGAAAACACCAGAAACATGAGGGGAATACTTGATTTTGATTTCTTGTTTCTCCACAAATCAAGTTGACCTTTGGCAATCTGAGGAAGGAAGTCACTAGGACTTTATAGTTTTCCAAATGCCCCTCACTTTTAAATACAGCTAATAACATTGTGTGTTGAATTCTTTCCATGTTACATACATTTCTGCAGGGGACTCTCTAGCATTTTTGACAGGTTTAAGAAATGGACTGAACAAATTCAGGGTATTCACAGTTCTTCCTTTTGTGGTATCAGAAAGAAAGAAGTAGGATAAGATTAAATAGTGCTGCTTTGAGCCTAAAGCAATGATGTTTTCCATATTGGATACAGGTCAGCTGTCCTAAGTGGAGTGCAGCATGTTCTGTTATGCTCAGCTCAGCAGCTGCTGCATTTCAACAAAGATGGGGAAGAGTCTTCTCAGTGAAGGCGATAAGCCAGGCATCCCTTTCTTGTTTCTTGACTTCATCTTCCAGCTTCTGCTCAGTCTCACTCTCACCTACATCTCCCCTTGTGGAATCCTGACTGCAGCAATGCTAGGAGCCCACCATCTCCTTGGAAATAAAGTCCTGGAGTTGTACTCATTCAAATTTTAAAAACCATTTCCCACTTTAGAATCTAATGTTTAGGGAGGAATAGGTGAGAAGAACCAGAAAAAGGACTTTGGAACCCACGTGGGCCTCAGCCAATCTGGCAGATGGTTTTTTTTTTTTTTTTTGACAGAGAGCTCCTCTGGAAATGGGGATCAATTATTATTTATTCATCTGAGAAGCTGCACGTTAGGGATTCTTCTAGTACAAAAGAATGCGAGGATTGGCAGATGGGGCTTTTCAGATAACAGACAGATTCTATTTCACCTTTCATGTCATTTTTCAAAATATTAATATCCCTCATCTACTGTATATTCAACAGGGTGTCTGGGTTGTCTCTATAAACTGTGTTTCTGTTATATATATATATATATATATATACATATATATATATACATATATATGAATATATATACACATTTTTCATGGTACTACTGTACACACAGGGATATATTTTTGAAGCTATGCTAGATTTACTGATTGGATTTTTTTAAAAATCAAGTTACAACTATATTAACATTAGAGATGTCTAAAAATGGAATGGGCTGCTTTGGGAGGTAGTCATGGTGGTGGTGCAGAATTCCATATTACTAGATATCTTTAAGCAGAGGACATGCTGTGGGATATTATAGAAAAGATTTGTTATTTGATTAGGGGTTAAAAATAATAAAAATGATCATTAATATATAGTGTTTTAAGGCTGACACATCATTTTAAATATATTATATCATTTAATCCTCACAATACCCCAGTGAAGGAGATGTTATTATTTTAATTTTACAGATGGGTTGAATGAGGCTCTGAGAGACTAAATAAATTATTCAAGGTCACACAGGGAGTGCCACAAACTGGTTTGGAAACCAGATCTTCCTCTGGCTTTCTCTCATGCCTAGAATGCTCTCCCTCTTTGTCTTCTCTCTGGCTTCAGCTCAAATCCCCCTTTCTGAAAGAATCTTTTCCTGGTCTCTCTTTTAATGCCTTCCTTTTGAAATTGCCTGCCATTTAGACTATATATATTTTATACATACATACTTGTTGGCATGTTGTCTCTCTCATTAGAATGGGAACTCCTTGAAGGCAGGGAACATATTTTGGCTTCTTTTTGTATTCTCAGTATTATAATAGCATCAGACAGATCCTAAATACTTCATAAATGTTTGTTGATTGACTGGCTGACTCCAAGGCCAGATTTCTATCTACTTTATTACCTTTCGGTTTCAAGCTTTTATATTTTAAAATTTTTACATGGTGAAAAAATGATATCTTGTGGTAGTTTTTCATCTTGAAATAGTAGTGATGAATGTCATTTCAAAATAGAAATTAGATTATTTGGTTTTAGAAAGAAGGAAACAAGCATTTAATTAGTACCCTCTATGGCCAAGCACTGAGCTCTTTAGAAATAACATCTCTTTTGATCCTCACAACTACCTTGGCAAGTAGATGTGCTTCTCCATTTTATAGATGAGGGAACGGAAGCAAATAGAGGTCAAATGACTTGCCCAGGGTCACACAGCTAGTAAGTGTTTGAAACTGGATTTTTTAACTCAGATCTTCCTGAGTATAGATCTGAAGCTGTATTCCCTAGCTGTATTTTTATAAATCACCTACATTGGTAATCACTTTTTTCTCATTAATAGAATAGTAACTTGAAGCCTGGCTTTCTGACTTAGTAGGGGTACTTTTCAGACTCAAATTTAAGTGTATTGCATTAAAAGTGTTAATGTCTAGTCACCTTAGATAGGACCCCCTCTCCCCCCCAGCTCTTAGCACAGTGTTTGGCACAAACAGGCATTTAATAAATGCTTGTGGACTTGGTTTAACTTGACATGGTTAAGTTCAGGTATATGAGTTACCCTCATAAAAGGAGAGAATCTGCTAGTGACTAGAGCTTATTCAGCCCACTGTGGACTTGGCAATACAAGGAGGTCCCAAAATAGAAGATGTAAGAGCAAAAATGACTGGTTGATTATTGGCTTCTTCATACTCCAAGAGAATCAGAATGATAGCACTATGTTGGTGTCAGTGTACAGTGTGTACAGCTGTGGCTGATCAGATCAATATGAGATCTAAAGACTCTATTATAGGGCACGCACAAATAGCCTGTATGAATGTTTAGGCTAATAATGTCTCTGAATTTGCACATATTACATTTCTTTTGAGTTGCTGCAATTCCCCTTTGCTCAGAGAGCACAGAGCTTTCTTTGAAGCAGGCATGCCACGCTAGATGGTCCTGCGCCAGTGTCTTCCCTGTCTCACAATTGATACCAGTAGTGCAGCAAAAAGAACATTGGCTCCAGAGTCAGAGAATCTGGATATGAAATGTGATTCCCCCCAATTTCTGTTCTGATCTTTGACAACTTTTATGGACCTTCATTTTCTTATCTGTAAAACGAGGCAGTTGCACTAGACTAGGGCCTCTAAACCCTTTTTGTATGTGTCGTAGATCCTTTTGGCAATCTGATGAAACTGATGGGCCTGTTTTCAGAACAATGTACTCATAAAATAAAATACATAAGATTCCAAAGGAAGCTAGTGATATTGAAATACAGTTATCAAAATATTTTTAAAAAACCAAATTCGTAAACAACAGGTTAAAAACCCTTGGGCTAGATGATTTTTGTACTCCTTTTCAGCTTCAAACCTGAGTGAAGCTTGAGAGAAAGATCTTCGTTAAAGTCATATGCCGTTGTCCCGTCTTAGTGTAGATGTGGCCCTGGGTTCTTGGAAGCTATGTTACAAGCTTTGTTACCAGATTGCAGAGTTCCAAAAGCATCTGTTGACTCTCTTTGTGCAGAGATATTGGCCAATATAAAGGACGACTCTTTGTCCTGGCATTTGATAACCTTTTCTAGTCTGGCTACAGCTTGCCTTTCCAGGCTTATTTCATGCTCTTTCTTCTTTGTACCCTGTTTAAGCCAGGGTCTAGCAGAGGAGGGACCAGGAAGGCCATTTGACCTTTGATTCTCAAGCATAAAGGGGTTGTCAAATTTAGCAGGTAATAAACTATCACCATTCAGCTATGGGACAAAAACGACTTGATATTACCTCTACCTTCACAGGAGCTCAACTTTCCCCTGAATAATTAATGCATTTTCATAGAATTGGCTAACCAATCTAGTTATTAAAAAATTGTGAAAAATAAAATGTGGTCTTATTAAAAATTTCCTTTACCTTCCATCTTAGAATCAATACAGTATATTGGTTCTAAGGCAGAAGAATGGGTAAGGGCTTATCAGTGGGGTTGAGTGACTTGCTCAGGGTCACATAGCTAAGAAGTATCTGAGGCCAGATTTGACTGTCTCATTTTTTGATACCCCATTTCATTATAGTGACTGTCTGACTTAAAAATATATAATAATAATGATGATGATGCTTATTATAGTCCTCCAAAGCTTGAGGTGACCTGAACTTCTTTTTGTCTCTCAGAGCTCATGGTTGTGGCCAGACACTGGCTTATGAATAGTTTCTAGTTTCAGACTACCCTTTTTTTTAGCTTCTTTACATTTGCACAGAGCATCTCTCTCTCTCTCTCTCTCTCTCTCTCTCTCTCTCTCTCTCTCTCTCTCTCTCTCTCTCTCTCTCTCTCTCTCTCCTCTCCTCT